>NC_057797.1:450490727-450497162 GCF_018294505.1 Triticum aestivum
AGATGCCCGACTGTGGCATTTCTTTTAAAGCCCTTTATGTGGTGTCGCTCAGACGCCCGACTGTGGCATTTCTTTTAAAGCCCTTTATGTGGTGTCGCTAAGACGCCCGACTGTGGCATTGCTTGTTATTTGTTTCATAATTTTTTTTATACTACCATGTTATTGCATTTTTATAAATAACTTGCTTGCACGCATCAGAGTTTCATTTATCTATTGTGACTGACGTCATGAGCATAAAATATTTTTTAGCACATCATTGTTATATTATACCTGTGTTCATAATGTTTGCGAGTACATTCAAAGTACTCACTGGCTTGTCCCTGGCTATTGTCTTGGCCAGATTTTTCTTGCACGGAGAGGAGCGACGCGATGCCAGCCCCGGTACCCACTCAATGGAGATAGCAGCCTCGCGAAGTTAGGGACTAACCTGGTCAGCTGTTCCCGTGGGAAATGGAGTCCCATAGACCCTGACGTCTCACAGACTGCTTCCGCCATCAACCACTAGAAACCCTTTGTTGTACTCACAGGCCAGAATGGTCTTGTACTACATATTTTGTATTTTGCTTGGAATTTCTGTATCAAGTTGGAGCCTCATCAGCTAACAGTAATCCTGGGGTTGATGAGCACGACGGTCTTTTCTGGAAATTTATTACCCGGAAAACCCGGTCGTGACATCGTGGAGGTGTCGTACTTTCGGTACTAAGATCGGCCGATCGTGAAGACGTACGACTACATCAACCGCGTTGTCATAACGCTTCCGCTTACGGTCTATGTGTTGGAAATATGCCCTAGAGGCAATAATAAAAGTATTATTATATTTCAATGTTCATGATAAATGTCTTTTATTCATGCTATAACTGTATTATCCGGAAATCGTAATACACGTGTGAATACTTAGACCACAATATGTCCCTGGTGAGCCTCTAGTTGACTAGCTCGTTGTGATCAACAGATAGTCATGGTTTCCTGACTATGGACATTGGATGTCGTTGATAACGGGATCACATCATTAGGAGAATGATGTGATGGACAAGACCCAATCCTAAGCATAGCATAAAAGATCGTGTAGTTCGTTTTGCTAGAGCTTTGCCAATGTCAAGTATCTCTTCCTTCGACCATGAGATCGTGTAACTCCCGGATACCGTAAGAGTGCCTTGGGTGTATCAAACGTCACAACGTAACTGGGTGACTATAAAGGTGCATTACAGGTATCTCCGAAAGTATCTGTTGGGTTGACACGGATCGAGATTGGGATTTGTCACTCCGTATGACGGAGAGGTATCTCTGGGCCCACTCGGTAATGCATCATCATAATGAGCTCAATGTGACCAAGTTGTTGGACACGGGATCATGCATTACAGTACGAGTAAAGTGACTTGCCGGTAACGAGACTGAACAAGGTATTGGGATACCGACGATCGAGTCTCGGGCAAGTAACGTACCGATTGACAAAGGGAATTGCATACAGGGTTTGATCAAATCCTCGACATCGTGGTTCATCCGATGACAACATCGAGGAGCATGTGGGAGCCATCATGGGTATCCAGATCCCGCTGTTGGTTATTGATCTGAGAGCGTCTCGGTCATGTCTGCATGTCTCCCGAACCCGTAGGGTCTACACACTTAAGGTTCGGTGACGCTAGGGTTATTAGGAAGACTAGTATGTGACTACCGAATGTTGTTCGGAGTCCCGGATGGGATCCCGGACGTCACGAGGAGCTCCGGAAGGGTCGGAGGTAAAGATTTATATATGGGAAGTTGTCAAACGGACACCGGGAAGTTTCGGGGTCATACCGATATTGTACCGGGGCCACCGGAAGGGTTCCGGGGGTCCACCGGGAGGGGCCACTGTCGTGGTTCTAAGCCTGACAGTAGAGTGGGGGGTAGGTATGGAGAGGCAAGGTCCTAGCTATGGAGAGGTTGTCAGCACAAAGGATGTACGAGTTCAGGCCCTTCTCGGAAGAAGTAACAGCCCTACGTCTCGGAGCCCGGAGGCGGTCGAGTGGATTATGAGTATATGAGCTACAAGGTGCCGAACCCTTCTGCCTGTGGAGGGGGGTGGCTTATATAGAGTGCGCCAGGACCCCAGCCAGCCCACGTAGGAGAGGGTTTAAGGTGAGTTAAGTCTGGGGCGTTAGTGGTAACGCCCCACATAAAGTGCCTTTACTATCATAAAGTCTACTTGATTACAGGCCGTTGCAGTGCAGAGTGCCTCTTGACCTCCTGGTGGTCGAGTGAGTCTTCGTGGTCGAGTCCTTCAGGCCAGTCGAGTGAATCCTCGTTGGTCGACTGGAAGGCGACCTCTTCTAAGGATGTCCTAGGGTAAGTTACTTGGATCAGGTCCATGACCCTACCCTAGGTACATAACCCCATCATTAGCCCCCGAATGGATTGAGGCTTCGAGTGAAGAAGGAGTTGATGTCGTTTCCGATTAACCTTTGCGCTCCGGTTGTGCGCTGTTCTGGACCAAAGAATCTCTTCGTCGACAGGAAGCAACTTGCCTTCAGTCGACTCGGTCCATTCTGTTTTTGCGTCGAGTGATCTTTCAGGCTTCGACGATCTCCGAGCGACGGATCGCCGGAAACACCGCGCCTGACAGACTGATTTGCTGTTCGCGGATTCCGCGGGATGCGAAATTTGGGGACACGCGCGAAGCGGGGCGGACCGCGGCGTTCGGATGGGACGGGGCATGGACGCCTCGATCTCCGCGCCGCCTTTTTCGCCACGTATCCCGTCTGCATAACTGCTCCAGATATGATTAGATCGACCGGGCCCACCTGTCATCCACTCGGAAGGGACCTTATAAATGTGCCCGGTGAGGATTTCTGTGCTGCGCCTTAGCATTCTCCCCCTCTCTCTGCTTCCTTCCTCCCTGCTCAGCGTGCTCGCTCTCGCCCCCGCACCACTTCCCTTCGCGTATCTCGCCGGCGACCATGGCCAAGGAGAAGACGGCGGCACTGGAGCGTGCAAAGAAGGCGTCGGCATCGGAGAAGGCGAAGGGGAGATCCACCAGCCGTGGAGGGTCCTCGTCCAGATCCCGCCTGCCGAAAGGCTGGGTCCAAGGAGACTGGATCCAGTCGACCATCACGGAGAATGACCTCCTCGACATGGCCAACGAGGGCTTGATCCCCCACGGAGCTGCGAGGCTTCCGGGGAAGGAGTGGCAGCCTCAGCCAAAAGAGGGTGAGTGTGTGCTTTTGGCCACCCATGTTGATCGTGGGTTTTCCTTGCCGCCGAGTGTTTTCTTTCGTGGCTTCTTGAATTTCTTCGGAGCGCAGCTCCACCACTTTACCCCAAACTCTATTGCCTATTTTGCTGCGTTCGTGTCCATGTGTGAGGGTTTCTTGGGTTGTCGACCGCACTGGGGTTTGTTCAAACATATATTCACGTGTCGATCTCAGACCGTGAAGAAGGCGAGCCCAGGTGATGAGAGAACCCGAGTCGTCCAAATGTGTGGGGGTCTGGGGATTCAGGTGAGGAATAAGAGCACCTTCCCGCCCATGACCTTTCCCGAGTCCGTCAGAGGCTGGCAGTCGACTTGGTTCTACTGCCAGGTCCAGTCGACGCCAGGGCAGTCGAGTGGACTCCCTCCGTTCACCATGGACCGAGTGAGCAAGCCTTCCCCTCTGAAGCTGATTCCGAAGGAGAAAGCTGACGTGAAGATGTTGATGGAGCGCGTGGTGCAGTTGGTTCGGGAGGGAGTGACGGGCATGGACCTCCTGGAGGTTTTCCTCAGGCGTCGCATCCAGCCTCTCCAGTTCCAGAGCCACTGCATGTGGTTGTACTGTGGGACCGAAGACGAGACTAGAGTCCATCCAGAAGCAGTCGACGATGTCACTCTGGAAAGATGGATGGCAGCCGTCACCGGAAACAAGGACAACCCACACAGAGCCAGAAGGATTCCTCCACTCGACCACAACAGCGACTCAAACAAGGTACACTTGCTCTGCTCTCCACTGCGCCCTTGTCGTATTCATTTCTGTTAACCCTGCCGACTGGTCGACTGATCCTTGTCTGGGCATCTGCTAGGCCCTCACCGAGCTGTACTCGATGCCCAATGGGGCACAAGCTTCGACTGAGGAGGGCGAGGCGAGCGGGGGCGAGAGCCAAGAAGAGGAGGAATGGGACTCGGATGTTGCAGAGGATGATGACGACGATGATGATGATGACGGTGATGAAGACGACGTCGAGGACGAGGAAGAAGAGGAGGAGGAGGTCGTACCACCGCGCTTAGAAAGGCGGTCGAAGCTTGTCCACGACCCTTCGACCGAACGTGGTAAGGGGGTTGTGACCGCCACTCAGTCGACCAAGCATCCTCGGACCACCTCTCCGGTGCCGACTGAAAAGGCGCCGAAGCAGCCCAGGGCGGCCTCGTCGAAGCCGATCAAGCTCTTGCCGAAGATGAAGGTGTCCATCCCCACCATATCAGGGTAACCGTGCTGCTCATATTTTCTTATTCTGTGTGAACTTTATCTCTGGTCGACGCTGAAGTTAGTCGACTGATCCTTTGGAGTTGCAGTGCTGCTACTTCTGAAACCTCGGCCCGGGCTGATGACCACGAGATGGAGGACGCAGCAACTTCGAACCCAGGTACTGTATTCTTAACACCGTTCTTAGTCGACTGACTCGCGATCTCTGATCCTGATTCTTCTCCGCAGCTCCACCCAATACTGTTATCAATCTCCCTGATGACGACGAGGATGAAGAACCACTGGCACGCAGGAGGAGTCGGAAAGCGTCCGCCAGTAAGGTGCCTCAGGATGTGACGGCGCCTGAGATTCTGACTGTGGAGGAAGAGAACACCACTTGACACACGGTGTCCTTCGCAAATCCACTGACGAGTGCTCAACAGCCCTCCCTCTTCACGATGCACCACGTCCCAGAGGACCAAGCTGGCGCAGCGAAGGAAGCAATACGCCAGGCGGGACTCATGATGGAGCAGCTGAAGACCATCCGGGACGCGAGCCAGGCAGCTTATGACGCCAGCTCTGCCCTTCAAAGCAATGTCCAGGTCAGTCGACCGCTGTTTGTTCTGTTGGATATGCTACCAAAAACTTTTCTTTTCCGGAATTTATAGTAGTCACCCACTGGGTGTGTCGAATAAACTCCATGTTAGCGGGGGCACGCTGAGTGCACCCGCTGGGTGTAGTCCCCAAGGCTAAGGTCGACTGCTGGCAGTCGGCCTTAGGCTTTATGATGTCAATCTTTCTGTCAGTCGACTGGTCGACTGGATTTCACAAACCGGTGGGGGCACGCTGAGTGCACCCACTGGGTGTAGTCCCCAAGGCTAAGGTCGACTGCTGGCAGTCGGCCTTAGGCTTTATGATGTCAATCTTTCTGTCAGTCGACTGGTCGACTGGATTTCACAAACCGGTGGGGGCACGCTGAGTGCACCCACTAGGTGTAGTCCCCGAGACTGTGGTCGACTGCTTGCAGTTGATCACGGTCTTAGAGAATGCATTTTTTTTGAGGTCGACTGGTCGACTTTGTCTTCAACAGGATTAGTGGGGGCACGCTGAGTGCACCCACTGGGTGTAGTCCCCGAGACTACGGTCGAATGCTTGTATTTGGCTGTAGTCTTAGAAACGTAAGTTTTTCCCTTTTTCACTCGGAAGTGAATTATATTTGACATTTAGTCGATTGGTTCTTCGCAGAACTCCTGTGATCTTGTGGCTCGCTACTCAGAGCTGGAACAAAAACATACTCAAGTCGAGCTGAGCTTGAAGCTGGTTCAGGAGAAGCTGACAAAGGCAAAGGAGGAGACTGAAGGTATGTTTGGTGAGATCCTGACGACTGCTTTTCCCCTTGCTTGTTCCAAAATCTGATCGTGCTGTGACTTGTAGGTAAGGTAAGGGAGGCCCAGCAGAAGAAAGACCTTGAGCTAGCTGAGAAGATCAAGCTTGCCGACGAGAAGTTAGCTTCAGTCACCAAGCTTGAACAAGACAATGCCAATCTGAAAGCTGCTCTTGGGATTGCCAACAAGGAGGTCAGTCGACTGAAAACTGATAAAGCTGCCCTGACCGACCAAGTCAGCAAATTGACTGGGAAGAAAACTGATCTGGAGGCCTTCCTGAGTGGACTTGCCAAGAAGCTGTTTCTTATGCTTGAAGGTAAACCTCTATGCTTGGCAGACATTTCCAATTGTGATTTTTCCATTCGACCATCTCCTTGACTTAGTGATCACCCTTGCAGAATTTTGTCAAAACTTTGAAGAAGAAACTAGCCGGCTGGAGCCAAACCTCGACCCCGTCAATTCTCCGGTGAACGACGAAGTTGCCATGGAAGTTTTCCGACTGGAGTCCCGTGTTGCAGCTGTCGTGGACTATCTCGCAAAGCTGAAGGCCGCCACATCGCGCATCGACTCGACGCTCTGGCCTGAGGAGACACTTCAGAATGACCTTGAGTCGCTGATGGCCCGCTTGAACACGATCCCTG
>NC_057797.1:450845622-450854267 GCF_018294505.1 Triticum aestivum
CCTCTGGATGAACAGGACCCCGTGGTGTGGTGGAGGGCTGGATGAACAGTAGACGGTGGGGGGGTGGATGAACAGGACCCCATGTTGTGGAGGGCAGGATGAACAGTAGATGGTGGAGGGGTGCCCGTGGAGGGGTGGTTGAACAAGACCCCGTGGTGTGGAGGGCTGGATGAACAGTAGACGGTGGAAGGGTGGTTGAACAGTAGCCGGTGGAGTAGCGCGCGGTGGAGGCTGGATGAACAGGAGCCCGTGGAGGCTGCAGGAGGTCGACGGTGGATGAACAGTAGCTTGTGGAGGCTGGAGGGGGTCGACAATGGAGATGAACAGTATCCCGTGGAGTCCCACACCCCTCCCGATGAACAGGACCCCCGTTTCGACCGAAGCGCTCCAACACAAGTTCGTTTCCTCCGTTTTGCGGTACGCCACACCCCTCCCAATCAATAGGACCCCCATTTCGACCGTAGGAGGTCCGTTTCCTCCGTTTTGTAGTATGCCACACCCCTCCCGATCAACAGGACCCTCGTTTCGACCGTAGGAGGTCCGTTTCCTCCGTTTTGCAGACGCCAGACCCCTCCCGATCAACAGGACCCCCATTTCGACCATAGGAGGTCTGTTTCCTCCGTTGTGCAGTACGCCATGCCTCGTTTCCATCGCCCCTTCCGTCCAAGCCCTCCCGATGAACACGACCACACATTTCGTTCTGACCCAGCCGTGTTGCCTCCCGATGAACATGACTCATTTTGTTGCCTCCCCATGAACACGACGATGACGTTGTTTCTCCGTTCTGACCCAGCCATGTACACGAGCCCTCGCCGTACGTATGCACGAGTAGGCGTTCGAGACCCCGCCCGTATGTACACATACGTGGCTGTATTTTCTTTCTTGCACCCTGGCCGCTGTACGTATGTGTACATGCTACGTGCGCACCTCTACATCCACCAGTATATATGTACGTACACGTTCGCGACCAGAATGACAACGCTACGTACGCTTCAACCAGGTGGGTCCTGACTGTCAGGCAGTTCCTTGCGTGCGAAGGTGTAGCTGGTGGGTCCCAGCAGTCAGGGGGGAACATTTTTTTTGCGAAATACGGTGGCCCATCCGGTGGGTCCTTGCTGTCAGGTGGAGGAATCATTATTTTCCACGTAATAAGGAGGCACTTCCTTGCTGCCGCCGTGGACCCAGCTGTCAGCCTCTCCACGTACAGTCCACGTCCGATGGAAGTCATTCCTTGACCACGTTGACCACGTCGCGCCGAGAGCACCAGGCGGTGGACGACGGTGAGGCCTAGGAAGGGGACGACGGGGAGCCGGGGAAGACGCGACAGTGGAAGCACACGCGCGCGCGAAGAGGAGTACGAGGGTTCACTGGTTCGGCTGCGGTGTGAGGCTGTCATCGCCGCAGGGCCTGGCCAACGGTGGGAATAGTAGGGGGTGGTGAGGCCTCCGCGGCAGCACAGCCGGCCATGGGAGGCAGGAGCATGCGGCACGACCGGCGCTTCTTTGGGCGGCTAGAGCAAGAAGACCAGAGGTTGATGAAGCACTACGGCCGTTGGATGGACATCATACGGTCAATGGAGCTAGAATCGTTCATATTGACTAAGTTGACAAAGCCCTTCATCCCCGTCAACTTAGTAGGCCCACAAGTCAGCCTCCCACCAAGGTGGGTCCTAGCTAGCCGGGGGAGTATTCATTTTTTGTGCGTAATAAGGAGGCACTTCCGGTGGGTCCGAGCTGACAGCGGGGGGGACGTTTTTTCACGAAATACGGTGGCCCGTCTGGTGGGTCCCAGCAGTCAGGGGGAAACGATTTTTTTCGCAAAATACTGGTGGCCCGTCCGGTGGGTCCCTGCTGTCAGGTGGAGGAATAATTATTTTGCACGTAATAAGGAGGCACTTCCTTGTTGCGGCCGTGGACCCAGCTGTCAGCCTCTCCACGTACAGTCCACGTCCGATGGAAGCCGTTCCTTGACCATGTTGACCACGCCGCGCCAAGCGCACCAGGGCGGTGGACGACGACAAGGCCTAGTAAGGGGACAAAGCAGAGCCAGGGAAGATGCGGCAGTGGATGCCCACGCGTAGAGGAGTACGAGGGCATTGGTTCGCTGCGGTGTGAGGCTGCCATCGCCGCAGAGTAACAGGGGGTGTGGCTGAGTAGAGGGATGGCCTGGCCAGCGGTGGGAGTAGTAGGGGGCGGTGAGGCCTCCGCCGCATCGCAGCCGGCCACGGGAGGCAGGAGCACGAGGCACGACCGGCGTTGGTTTGGGCGGCTGGAGTAAGAAGACCAGAGGTTGAAGACCCAGCTGTCAGCCTCTCCACGAACAGTACTCTTCCCATGGAAGTTGTTCCTTGACCACGTTGACCACGCCGCGCAGAGAGCACCACGGCGGTGGACGATGGCGAGGCCTAGGAAGGGGACGACGCGGAGCCGGGGAAGACGCGGCAGTGGAAGCCCGCGTGGAGAGGAGTACGAGGGTTCACTGGTTCGGCTGCAGTGTGAGGCTGCCATCTCCGCAGGGCCTGGCCAGCGGTGGGAATAGTAGGGGGCGTTGAGGCCTCCGCGGCAGCACATCCGGCCACGGGAGGCAGGAGCATGCGGCACGACCGGCGCTGCTTTGGGCGGCTGGAGCAAGAAGACCAGAGGTTGAAGAAGCACTACGCCCGTTGGATGGACATCGTACGGTCACTGGAGCTAGAATCGTTCATATTGACTAAGTTGACAAAGCCCTCCATCCCCATCAACTTTGTTGGCCCACAAGTCATCCTCCCACTATGGTGGGTCCCAGCTAGCAGGGGGGTATTCATTTTTTTGTGCGTAATAAGGAGGCACTTCCTTGCGTGCGAAGATATAGCTGGTGGGTCCGACATGTCAGCAGGGGGAACGTTTTTTTCGTGAAATACAGAGGCCCTTCCGGTGGGTCCCAGCTGTCAGGTCCTCGCAAAAAAATGGGAAAGAAAATCAAAGACTTGGGAAGGCGTACTGAACAAGCTAGTGTACCAGTAAAGAGACGTTGCCAAGTTTTAGAAAAAAGAAAGACGTGCTCCTGTAGCTGGTTCGAATCCAAACCTAGACTATGACTATATATGGTGCTATGCTACTCTGCAAGTAATGAAACTGACATATCCAATGTTTGCTTCTCCTCTTCTCTACTTACTCTGCCTAGCATCAGAAGCTCTGGCCGCAGCAACCATGTCCACTGGCTGCTCGTCCACCTGCTCTTTAGCAGGCAACAACCAGATATGCGCCAAGTCGCAACCCGTACCATCGCCTTTGGGTCTCATCACAACCTCGCCGGCACGCGCACCGCAGCCGATTTCTCATCGCAGCCCGCTGTCGTTGGTGTGGTGCCACTGGTGCAAATCACGCAGAGTCATCCGTCGCGTCTCAACCATAATCCGCAACCCTGGCCGAGTCTTCTCCAAATGCCCGAATCATGGGGTAATAATAAGTTTAAGTGTTGTTCTGCTGCTTTCGGTTGCTGATTTTTTTTAATAGTTTGGTTGATGATCTACCAATTTGATTCGTGTAGAAAAGGGAAGATTCGTGTGATTTGTATTTCTGGGAAGTTGCTGATGTGGGGGAATGCAACTATGCTGATTATTTGGTTAGCCGAGGAATCCCAATACCGGCAGGTTGGGGTGTTGGACAAGTAACTGAAGGAACGGCAGAAGAGGAAGATGCAGAGCAGAAGGTTAAAGATGCAGTTCCTCTGATCATGGCCAAGCAACAGCTGTTGAACAGCCTTGACAGCAATGAGGAGATGAAAGAGCTTGTGAAGATAATGGGCATAGTCGATGTGCTCTGTAGGATGATTGTCTCTTTATTTGCAGTGTATGTAGCACTCGTGATGTATTCAGTGGCTACGACAAGAGCACTTTGCTGAAACTAGTAATGAATGAAACCTGTGTAGCAGGCTGGGTGTAGTGTTTTGAACATCTAATTATTTCTATTAACGGAAATCAGGGGGTATCCCCTTTTGCTCATATAAATAAATAAATAGTAGAGGCCCTGTCGGGTCAGCTTTGTTCTCATTCGAAGACGTCGAGCAAATTGCAGTCCAACAGCAAACTGTGTCATCAAATTCAAGTTTCACAGCCAAATATGAGTACAAATAAACAACAATGTCATCATGTTTTCGTTTTCATACAATCACCAAACACAAATCAGAATACATAACAAGTGATGTTCTCATAGCAAAATACTAAACAACATGTTCATCAGGTTTCAGTTGTCACAGCAAACACAATTTCACATAGTAGATAAAAAAACGTCTTCTGACAGGCAAATACGACAAAAGCAATGTAATCATCATCCACAGCAGCAGCGTCAACATCTTCTCCATGTGTATCAGTCTGAATTGTAATTCCCCACGGTGTCATCTTCTTCTTCGTCCTCAACGTCCTCGAACGTTGGCTTCTTCTTGATCAAATCTTGTATGTCCATAGCACGACAGGCAATCTTTTCGCCGGCGTCATTGACATGATGGTTCTCAATGATATTAGGAACATCTGTGTTATCTTGTACATCAGGAGCAGTGTAAGCATCATCTTTTTGTGCAACTTCATTAAATGAATTCCTCTGCTCAAACCTTTGCAATACTCTCCAGTCATCGCTACGTACAAATGTGTCTTCCAAGAAAAATATATGTGTTTCTTGATTTGCCAAAATAAAAGGCTCGTTGGTCTGGTACGCCGCCTTAACATTGATGGATTTGAAATAATCATCAGCTCTGGGTTTTGCGATCCTGGAAAACAGGTTATACCAACGACACCACAACAGAACCACACACCGATGATCCTCGAAACTGGAGATATACTGCAACTGAACAATGTCTGTTATGTTAGCATACATTTCAGTTGTCTCTTTGTCATACGTATCCGTGCTCATGATGGCACTGTTTTGTGTCTTCCTGCCTTCGTCTCGTGCAAGGGTGTTGTAGCACACATCTCCAACAACGCAAGATTCATAATGTCTTACCCGAGTATCAGGACCCATTGCTAGTGAGTAAAGGGCATCATCAACTGCCTGCCCATCCTCCCGCATCTTCTTAACCTATGGTTAGAAAATAGACAAGCTGATCATCTTATGTACTCAATATATTAAAAAAACTAACAGTGCACTTCAAAAGCTTACATGGTTCTTGAACCATTTCGCAAATCCTGCCATAACCAGTTTGTCAATGTTTCTTGGATTTTGCGGCAGTAACTCCTCTTTGTAGATGCTGCACAACATAGTGATCGCGTCAAACATGTAAATATATAAGAATGTGCTGCAAGTTTGGTAGATTACGATGTATAAGCTGCAGTACTGCACTTACTTGATATAAGGTAGTATCTCAGGACAGTTATTCAACACATACCAAACCATTTTCTCCAAATCTTTAGGTTTGTCCTCTTGTCGACTCTTCCCTGTAACTCGAACAGAATAATCGAAAACATTGAGCCCGGGATTGTCTTCACCCACCTCTTTGCTAAGCTAATCAGCTATTTCAATGTATTTTGAGCAGAATGTCAACACTTCTGTAGCAATGTAGGCCTCTGCAATGGAACCCTCGGGTCTAGCTCTATTCCTAACATAGCCCTTGAAAGTGCCTAGCCGCCTTTCAATAGGGTACATCCAGCCATACTGTACTGGACCTCTAAGTAGTGCCTCATCAGGTAGATGAACAGCCCAATGCACCATCACATCAAAGAAGGCTGGAGGATATATCTTCTCAAGGTCGCATAGGATAGTTGGTATGTTGTCTCTAAGACGCTCCAAAGCATCTATCCTGATATTCCTACTGCAGAGTTCCCTGAAGAATTGTCCCAACTCTGCAACTGCTCTGTATAAGTCAGGGCGGCCCAATCCTCTAAGGATAACAGGTAAAACCCTTTGAAGTAGGATGTGGCGGTCATGAGTTTTCAACCCTTGTACCTTGTTTCCATCTGCACTGACTCTCCTTTCAGGGTTGGAAGCAAATCCATGTGGGAATCTCACACGTGACAGGACCTGACAAAATTCTTTTCTTTTTACCTTGTCCAAGACGTACATAGCTGGTGCCATATCCCGTGGTTTACCTTCATCTTGCACCTGCAAATCCTGTCTGATACCCAGTTGTGTCAAATCAATCCTAGATTTTAAGGTATCTTTCGTCTTGCCTTCAATATTAAGAAGTGTGTCGATAATGCTGTCACATATATTTTTCTCGATGTGCATCACATCAAGATTATGCCGCAGATCCAAATCTTTCCAATACTTCAAGTCCCACAAAGTGGACCTGCGGGTAAACAATAATCTCTCTTCTGCCCTGCCACGCTTCCTTTTCCCACTACCATTATCAGGATGGTTTCCTGGTGTAATATGCCTGACCTTCTCTAATTCCACTTGCAACTCATCGGGGTGAGCCTCTTTGGCGCATCACGGTTTTCATGCTTTGCATTGAACACATGTCTTCGGTATTTTCTAGGAAGCGGCTTGTCCTTGGCAAGGAAATGGCGGTGTCCAATGTAAAAGATCTTGCTAAGTATTGCGTATGACAGCGGATTCCTATCACAACGAACACATGCATTGTAACCATGTGTCGTTCGCCCTGACATAGTGCCCAAAGCCGAATAATCATGGATGCACCAAATTATAACAGCACGTAGAAAGAAATCAGCTGGTGGGCTGCTATATAGGTCTCGAGTGAGAACACCCTTCCATAGCTGTTGAAGTTCCTCCACAAGAGGCTCCATGAACAAATCAAAATCCTTTCCAGGACTTTTTGGACCCGGGATGAGCAAGGCCATCATGTAGTTTGATTCTTTGGTGCAGACATTTGGAGGCATGTTGTAAGGGATAACAAGCACTGGCCACATGCTATATGTGGCGCTCTGGTGGCCAAATGGGTTAAATCCATCTCAAGCTAAGCCAAGTCTAATGTTTCTCGGGTTAGCAGCAAACTCTTTGTGTTTATCATTGAAGCTTTTCCACTCACTACCATGAGATGGATGGCTCATTACATTCTGATCTCTGTACTCCTGGTTCCTAGAATGCCACAGTACATCCTCTCTTGTTTCAGCATCATGAAACAACCTCTGCAATCTTGGTGTAATTGGAAAATGTCTCAGAACATTATGAGGAATCCTCTTCACAGCATCGCCATCTTTCCATCTTGATGATTTGCATTTCGGGCATTCACTTAAGTTGGCATAATCCTTCCAGAACAGAACACAATTATTCTTACAAACATGGATCATATCATATCCAATTCCAACTGCACGAAGGAAATTCTTCATTTTACTGTAGGTGTGTGGCAGCTCAGACGCATGTGGGAATGATTCGCGGAAAGCAGCCAACATCGCATCGAATGATTTGTTGGTCATCCGCTCAGATGTCTTCACCTGAAGAAAGGTGACCATAGCTGAGAATACTGGCATCTTATTTCCTGGGGTGACAGCAACGTTGCATTGTTCCAACATGCGGGCCCACCATTTTTCTTCTGCAGGTGAAAGTTCACAGAATGCACGAGCATTTTGTAGCATTGTTTCAATGTTGGTCAAACTCACTGGCTCTGCTACCACCACCTCCTCCTCCTCTTCCACCTAAGCATCAGGCAAATCAAGATGGTGATCTGCTGCTTCCACGTAGTCAATAACATTGACGTTCACAGCTTCACCATGATGAACCCACCTAGTATATGTGACTGACATCCCATACAAGTGTAGATGATTTTGCACAGTTGACTGGGGTCTTGTAACTGAATTCATACAACTGCTACACGGGCAGAGAACATCTGATATCGGACCACCGTACTCAGCTCTGATAAAGTTCATGAAGTTTTCAACCCCTTGACATATGCAGCGGAGAATCTTCGAGCAGAAGTTATCCAAGTCCTGTCCATCTGTTAGACATACAAATTAGTTCTTCTACTAGATATTACAGGAAAAACATATATGCTTTTTTATGAAGTCCAGAAAAAAATACCTAGGTCGATGTCTAAAGCTATGGCAAGATATTTGGACGAGCAGATCTAAGTAACAAAATATATGTAAAGCTAATTCAGCAAACAAATTTGAGTGCCAAATTATGGCAGGCTGTTTCAGCAGTCAATGAGGCCGAGCACACAGCCATCGAACTATCGAAGGCCATCGCAACAACAAAGATCGAGTATAAAACGGTGTAGAGCTATTTCACCTAACAGATTGGCTACTAGACCATGGCAATCTACGTCACAATAAATACATGGCAGGATATTTTAGCAACTAATCGGCCTTGGCATGCCATCTCAGCTAAGCAGATTGAGTGCAGAACAGGGCAAGGAAGCTTCTTAAGCAGAGCATATTGACAGTAAACTACTCCAGCAAACAGTGAGATTAACAACGTCTATCAGCTAACATTCAGCGCTACACCAACATGAACGGGGCCTCAGTCTAGAATGCGTGTACCGTGGGAGAAGGTGACCGCCATGCGTCTCCACACGAACATCGCCAGCGGTGGCGGCGCTGACCGCCGTGCGCCTCCACAAGAACGTAGCGAGAGGTGGCGGCGCGGCTAGAGGACGATAGTCTACGAGAGCATACTGTGGGAGCGAGAGGATCGCCGAACCGCGGCGCCGACGTATCGGCGCAGCAGGGAGGACAGCTTTGGCGGAGCGAATGGAGTGGAGGGGGACAGGGGGAGGGG
>NC_057797.1:450854743-450899721 GCF_018294505.1 Triticum aestivum
GGGGGGAGGATTTTCGCGCGGTGGGCGGGGGGAGTTTGGCGCATGGTCGGTTTCTCCAAGTGCAGTCCCACGTGTCAGTGAAGAGGCAAGCCGAAGCGCGTTCCATTTGCGTGAGCCGTGTGCAGGACCGAATGTGTGTGGGGTGCAATGCGACCGCGACAGGAGTGTTGTGAGTGTACCGCATTTTTTCCTTTTAAACTAGGTGCTTCGCCCCCACAAAAAAAATCTGTTGCTTCATGCGATCCATCGATACTACTACTAGTAATCTGGTAATCCTGACTAAAACGGCGCGGCTGGGTCTTTTCCCGCGCGATATGCTGGGAGGTTGGCTTAGTTGGGTTTTTTAGGACGAGTAATTCTACACCTACGTAATCCCAGTTACGTAATTAACGTAATGTGAAACGTGTGAGCTGTTGATTGTAGATTGGGGGAGGGAGGGACCCACCACCATGAAAATCAGGGGAGGAGAGAGAGAGGCAATTTACGTTAACCCTTTCGTAGGTTCCCGTAGATGTAGAAAGATGTGTCCGATCCTGCAATATAGGCCGTCCGATCTATATCTAACGGATAGGAAGGAAACTATGACAATTTACCCGCACTCCTCTCCACATTTGCAGATAAGGCTTTCCCTCGTTCATCCTTTTCTCCCACAAGATCTTGATCTTCCGTGCAACGCACGAGCATCTTGCTAGTACTCCTGCAATGTGTATATTATGGTGAAAGTTCATATACACCGGCAGAGATTAATGCAAACACGCCAGATTTTCATTACATTTCGAACTTTTATAGGACAAAAAAAATAAAAGAAACCCGACCCTAAACCTATTCTACGGTGGCGACTGACGTCCTCCATCTGTGATCTCCATGTACGGGGGCGGGGTTCAAGACCCGTGAAGTGAAGGTGCGGTCTCCGGTGAGGAAAAGTAGAACATGGGAGACGGACCGGCCAATTGGCACACCATGCCCTGCCGCCTCCCATGCCCTACTCATCCTCGGAGGAGTCCCCGACCTCGGCGGTGCCGGACGTTGGACGGCGGCAAGTAGGACGCGTGGCTGACGGTGCTCCCGTCGTCGGCGCTAGCATGGCCACCGCTTGTGCGGCGACTTCAGCGAGGGCGGCGACCTTGAGCTCCATCCCCGAAACCAAGCTCTCCTGCAGAGCGTTCGCGCTTGCGGTCATGGAGGATGTGGTTCCAGGTAGGAGGACGATGCGCTATGGTGTGGAGGTTAGCTGGGCGATGCCGCTTTAAGTAGCACATTCCGGTGAGGCCAAGCATCCGGGTGCGTCATTAAGTCGCCGGAGTTGTTCCTCGCGCACCGAACCTCTTAATGACGACATACGAACGGATGGCATGAATGCGGGCAGCTGGCGCCGGCTGGGAACGCACCGTGCGACGGCGCGAGGGACGAGGATTTTGGTGTGCCAGGGTAGTCAGCTGCGGTCGTGGCAACGTTGGAGATGCCCTTTGATCACATGTGATCCTCGCATGTCATTGAAAAAGCAAGACGACCCGGCATGGTCTTAGGTCTAGAGGATGCAGTTGGCCGCGCTACACCACTCCGCGGATGCATCACGGCGCCACGTGCATCCTCGACGAGCCGGGTGTTGGGGTGTGTTTGGATTGTGGCCAAAGTGCACCTTGCCAAAATTTTGGTCATGACCAAAAGATTGGTCTTTGTTTGGATGGTTGCCATTTTTTGGCATGCCAACAAACTCTAGCCAACTCTAGTTCATTTTTCTTGCCAATGTCGGCCAAACCATGGCAACCAATACCTCAACCAAAATTTTGGTCATGACCCAAAGATTGGTCTTTGTTTGGATGGTTGCCATTTCTTTGGCATGCCAATGAACTCTAGCCAACTCAAGTTCATTTTTCTTGCCAATGTCGGCCAAATCATGGGCAACCAATACCTCAACCAAAATTTTGGCTACCCAATGCTTTGATGGGGCAACCTTGGGCACAAACCAAACATATCGTTGGTCGTGCCACAGCACTAACGCCACCCTCGGCAAACTGAAACCGACCATGTCTAGCGACGATATGAGTGTGTCGCTCACCGCTGTCGCCGTGTCCAGAGGCGGTGCTGGAGCTGTGCCCCGTTGTTGGCCCCAACGACCCACATGAATGGTTGTCAGTGGTGAGGAGGTCGTGGGCCAGCTCCTCCATTGGACTAGTTTGCGCTACGTCGTCCCGACGGGTGTGCCCCACATGTCTGTTTTGCTGTTTTCCCGGCCATATTCGAGCGTTAGTGCTCCGCGTTGCGCATTAGGCCTTTCACTATGTAGGCCAAGTAAGACAACTTATTGTTTATTTGAGCCGTTCAAGTATAATCATGTGGCGTTTGCTTATTTCTCATTCCTCTCCAACCCTCTTCTCCATCGATCATGTCGCCCTCCAGTCGAGTCCATCCTCCCGCATGCCTCATTTGAACATTCCATCGAGTATCATTCACATGTACCCACCCTAGTCCTCTTTCAACAGATCTCCGTACCCCGAGATGAAATCGAGAGGGAACGAGTGGGGGCACGTGATACCTAAGGCGGATTCAAAATTTTGAACCGGTGATCATAGCATCCACAAATCATATATAAAGGGTATTCAATGTTCGTTTCGTTTTTGAACGTACAATATACTCCCTCCTATCCTTTCTACTCCCTCCTTCCATCTATATTGGGCCTAATGAATTTTTCAAGACCGCCTTTGACTATTGACAAGATTAATAGTACATGACATGTATAATGCAAAAATTATATCATTGGAAGCTCCTTTCACATACGAATTTGATGGTATGCTTTATTTAAGTTGCATGTCATATATTATTGCTCTACCTTTTGGTCAAAGTTAGCCTCGAAAACACATTAGGCCCTATACAGATAGAAGGAGGGAGTAGTTTACATATAAGTTTTATGTGTAGTCAAAGTATATCTACTTTGATAAAAAAAGGTATCAACATTCAACAACGCCAAATCAATATTGTTAGATTCGTACGTACTCCTAGATTTGTACTCGAGATGGTTTCCAATTTGACTATTGACAAGATTAATAGTACATGAGATGTATAATGTGAAAATTATATCATTGGAAACTCCTTTCACATACGAATTTGACCGTATGCTTTGTGTAAGTTGCATGTCATATATTATCACTCTAACATTTGGTCAAAGTTAGCCTCGAAAAACACATTAGACCCTTTATGCTTTTTGTAAGTTGCATGTCATATATTATTACTCTAACATTTGTGTAAGTTGCATGTCATATATTATTACTCTAACATTTGGTCAAAGTAGTATAGTGGAAGTGGATCCTCTGACGTAGGTATCCCTGCCTTACCCTCCCTTTCGGTCACTTACTGGCGGACCCCATGCTTGCTAGGCCCCGCATGTCAGTTACTCAATGGGTTCGGCCACGTCAGGGGATCCTCATCCATAGTAATACTCCCTCTGTTTTTATTTACTCTGCATAAAACGGAGGGAGTGGTGGTATAATAAAGGACGCAGGCGGGGGAGGGGGACGTCGGTTTGCTCTCAACTATGGTCCCACAAGCGAGCGAAAATGCAAGACGAAGCGTGTTCCATTCGGTGGGTGACGTGGAGGGTCCAGCGTGCCGGGCTGCAACGCGAACGCGACAAGAGCGATGTACAGTCAAAACTGATTGACCGGTCGTCACCAAAACCACTATTCACACCAGAACCTTCGCTGCTCGGCCTACGCCAACCACTGCCCTAAAACCACACCAAATCTCCAGCCCATTCCCCCACCTTTCGATCCCCTAGCCCGCATCAAGCGTCCCCTAGTTCACCGGAAAGCCATGGTGTGCTGCAAGATCACTTACTACAAGATGCTGACGCCAGAGCGCCGCGCAGAAATCGCGGTGGCGGTCGGCGCCACAGACCTCCGTTCCCAAGCTCGCTTTGCGGCGGGCCAATCCCCGAGTTCTCTGGAGCCAAGCTACGAGGAGGAGGAAGCCTATCCAATGATCATGGTGGAGGTCACGGCGCAGAAGGCCCCCGATGGGTATGAGACAATGGACGTCGACTTCGTGCCGGCGTCCGAGTCCCGCATGGTGCAGGTGGACCAGCGGTTCAACATGGCGATACTAAAGGAGGACCGGGAGGCAGAGGCTCAACTCGATGCGGAGCGCGCGCATGCCGCTTCCATCGAGGCTCTCCTTCAGGCGGAACCGGATGTCGTGGATGTGAACCAGGGGGCGGAGGCTCAACTTGAGGCGGAGCACGCGGATGCCGCTGCCATCAAGGCCCTCCTGCAGGCGGAACCGGATGTCCTGGACTTGAACCGGGCGGCAGAGGCTCGACTCGACGCAGAGCACGCGGATGCCGCTCTCATCGATGCCCTCCTGCAGGCGGAACCGGACGTCCTGGACTTGAACCAGGCTGCGGAGGCTCGACTCGACGTAGAGCACGCGGATGCCGCTGCCATCGAGGCCCTCCTGCAGGCGGAACCGGACGTCCTCGACTTGAACCGGGCTGTGCTCTCATCCGTGCAGAGCGCCCACATGCTCCGCTTGAACGAGTAGCTGGAGGCCGAGGACAACCACGGTGCGGAGACACACGTCGGCAGCGACGGCTGGTTCGCGCCGGCAGCCAAAGACGACGAGGTCGTCTCTTTCCGCGAGCAGTGATAGTTTTTCTTTATGTTGTTGTTTTCATGGATCTTTTGCTATGTAAAAACATATATTGGTTATGCAAGTTGCCTGACTTGGGTCAGTCTACCATTTCAGGCGGTTGGATGAATATCCTACGTCTCATAACCCTTCTTTCCTTCTTCCTCACCTCTTCTTCTTCCCCAACAGACCACCGCACGGGCCGTACGGATACTCCCCCACATGCGGTTGGATAAACATACTCTATGAACGAAAATTATGTGTCAGCGATAGGATGGCTGAGTTTGGTGTGTTCACATGCGACAGCACGTGTCAGTGAGGGTGCGTTCCCTTGGTTGGGTTTGCGGCGTGCAGGAGCGACTCTGTGAGGGTGCGGTGCGACCGCGACATGCAAGAGCGACCGTGTGAGGGTGCGGTGCGACCGCGATAGCCGTGTGCAAGTGTACCTCCTTCTCATTTTGAAAACTTTAGGCAAGCTTGGAAAAAATGTGTGGCGAAGTTTGGCAATGCAAGGCCTAGACCCAAACAGGATAAGTACGTACTCCCTCCGTTTCTTTTTAGTACATACTAGGAGTACTAGTGTTAAAAAAGAAAGGCTGGGTTTTCCTTCACGGGATTTAATCGATACAAATCCTCGTTTCACGTGTCAATTAATGCGTATTTTATACCAAAGAGCTAACCTCTCACTCCTCATCGCTTGATTAATGCAGCGCCATGCAAACCAACCTTCTCACTTCCGCATGCATGCAGGGGATATTAATGTCCTTGGTTGCTAACCCCATCAATTTTGCCTCGATTAGTGTTAGTGGCCCTTTCCAAATTGTAATTTTGATATACTGGCCTTGTGTACAAACAAATGGAGGTAGTAACTATATTTAACTTCCTTTCCCATTGTGGTGACATCGAAGATATTTTTTGGGTGGTGGTTTGGCGAAGTGCGTTCGACGGAGAACACCATTTGCATCCAGGAAGTCCTTTACTAGTACTACTAGGAGTAACTAATGCGGTGAGATGGCTTCTCGAAGAAGACGATGGAGAATCGGAGTCAGCGAAGAGTGAAATGATGGCTGCTTCGTCTGTGCTTTTGTGATTTGATGCCTCACTGCTTTGTGATTTGTGATAGAAGGGACAGGGGAGTAGACTCTGTGCTCTATACTGTAGTACTACATGCGTCCAAGCATGGGAGAAAGAGGAGATACGTTGCATTTTTCTATTCCTTCAATCAATCAATCACGGAGCTTCGGTTCCATCTTTTTCGCTTTGGCAACACCATCCACAATGGTTCCCACGATGCCAAAATCTATTTTCACATTTGGCTACACATTGTGGATGCCCTTAACCGTACCACTTGGTTTTGCTCCTATGTGCTATCTATACAAATCTCAATTATATTGATCTAAAAAATTATAGAATCGAGATTCGTAAAAAGGACGTGATTTTGCCGCGCGGATGGGGGGAGGTTTCTTATTTGAGCAATGCTACATCCACGTAATGGTTTACGTAAAGTTACGAACTGATGTGATGTGGGACTATTTGATTGGATTAAAGGAGGGGATTAGGCCCACCCCACCTAAAAATTAGGGGGGCATATATAGATTAGATGGAAAGTATACGTAGCAGTTATGTAGCCCTTTGTAAGTCTAGGATTAGGCTTCTTATTTTCGGAGGACGTTGTCCTGGCGGTTTCCTAACATGCGGTCCCACGTGTCAGTGCTTTACCAAGCCGATCCGCGTCCCACATGAGGCAGAACAACGGCAAAAGCAACACGTGGTTTAGTTGAAGAAGATGAGGGAGAAGCGGATTCAGCAACGAGTGAAATGATGGTTGCTTCGTCCCTCCAACCTAACTGCGGGAAAGGTGCAGCTTTGTGATTTGACGCCTCATTGCTCATTACTACGCCGGTGCCATGACTGGGGTGCTTCACCCCGGCTGCTCTGCACTGTATTCCGGTATGGCACGTGGACCCGGTAGCTTGATGACCCACATGTCGGCGAAAGGGACTAGAAGATTTATGAAAGCGAGCGCTCCACTCTTACGACGGAGGAGTAGACGACACGACGGCCCAGTGAACTTTCACTTGTACTGTATAGTACTAGTATAGTTTTGCTGTTTCGCATGATCCATCGACACAAACCCGATTAAACAGGAAAGGGCGGGATTTTTCCCACACGGTAGATGATACTGGCCATACATTTCAAAGGCAATTTTAATGTATGCAAACTGAATAATTATAAGTAACAATATGATATCTAGTAAAACTAAAAACACATATGATTTATTGTGTTAGAGTGTAGTACTAGTGCTGTATTGCATAGTTGTTAGATGTAACATGCGAGAACATGTAGAGATGTAGTTTTGGAGGGCCTACAGAGAGAAAAGCGTAATACAGTCACCGAACTTCAGAATAAGCTGATTACGGTCACCATATACGTTTTGCGGTGATTATACGGTCACTTGCTCATAGCTCAGCATCGGATTGCACTCTATTGACCGGCCAAATAGTCTGCGTGGCGCCATGTTGACTAGTTAAATTGACCACGTTCATTGTGGGTCCCACCTGTTAGTTCGCATAGGCAAAAGGTCAGATAAACACAAATTTACGCAGGCGTGACAAGGCTCCAACCTGTGCGCGGGAATCACCTGGTTGTGTATGTGTCTGTCAGGGCCTGATGTGTGCGCATGCACGTGTAGGTTGAGCACTTGAGTGTGAGAGTGTGTGTTGGTCGTGTGGTGTACTCGTGTGTGCATGCATGCGTGCGTGTGTGCGTGTGAGTGTTGCGTGCGTGCGTGCGTGGCTGCGTGTGTATGTGTGAGTGTTGCGTGCGTGCGTGGGTGCATGTGTTTGTGTGTGTTGCGTGGATGCAGTTCGTGTGCATGCGTGCGTGTGTGTATAATCACCACACCAGCTCATGTGTGTTAAAATAGACGGCTCAGCATACCAATACAAGGCCACCTTGTCCGCTGTGCCCGCGGTCATGACTTCGAACCACCGTCCAAATATTTTTTGTCGTTTGTTTTCATTCTTACTAGAAAGATGCCCATGCGTTGCACGTAACATCAAGATGCATTTGTATGACTTGTTTATCTTGTGATAGAAAAGGATGAACGAGGGAAGGCCTTATTTGCAAATGTGGAGAGGTGTGTGGGTACCTTTTTGCAAAATTGCCATAGTTTCTTTCCTATCTGTCAGATATAAATCGGACGGCCTATATTGCAGGATGGCAGGCACACCATCATCACCAACTCTGTTTTTTATAAGAGTGTATTTTATGTATTTTATAAGAGTGTAGATGTAGAGTAGATACAAGTCGACAGGTGGGCACGATGGTAGTGAGATAATGTGATGCAACACTAGAGGTGCCACGTGGAGCGTTTAACTGGTCAACTAGTCATGTCATGAGCAAATACAGAGTTGTACGGTGAGCCCATGACTGCATAATAACCACTAAACATAAATGGTGACCGTAATGAGTGGATTCTGAAGTCCAATGTATGTATCGTGCTTTCGCTTCAAATACAATGATCGTCATTGCATATATCGCGAGAGAAAGATGAAACATGCCTGAATTTTCTGGGGGGCTTACTTTTAGAGGACCTGGAGATAGTTTTGTATGCATACGTGAAAGGGCATACATGGGGGTATGCGATGGAAAGAGAGATGCTCTTCGTTTCTCTTTATTATGACTAACTTTGTATATAGTATAAAATATACAAATTCACAGTGCGGAATAAATATCATTGTGGGCACCATGCAATGCAAATTAGCGTTCGTACTCCTCCATATAACTTTGTAATGTTGTATATATGTAGAAACTCTAAAATATTTTTTTGGCCACACTTTATTCAAAAGGAATGTTGTATGCGAGATAAACGTGAAGAGAGGGCTTTTTAGATCAATGGGGTATGTGATGTAACATGTGTGAATGTGTAGTTCATGCATTTGGCGGGGCCTAGAGAGGTATGTGTGTGTATTACGTATTTGAGAGAGGCATGGATAGAGGGGCCGACGGGGGGTGGGAGAGATAGCACGAGAAATGAGAGTGGTCTAGAGAGAGAGAGAGGCGAATATGACATCACGACAAGAGATTCCATTCCGTTGAGTGTGTATATGCAAGGGGTGAGGGAATAGAGGCACCAAGAGAAATTTTCTATGTGTGTGGTGTTTCTGTTGGTATTTGTGGGTGTGAGAAGATAATGAGACGTGGGGGCAGAGGATGTGTCACTGCGTGAGGTCCGGTGGGTCGAGGTGAGGCCCTTCGTTCTGTTCCGTCCTGCGCCACATTGGTTGGCCCGTGACGCATTTAGGAAGACCCATGGATGACTAGTCGTACAAGACAAAGATAGCAGAATTGTGAAGGACTCTGTGTCCACTGACAAAGCCGGCTAGGATTTGTAACCCTAGGTTCTCGGACTAAGGTAACCCCTTTATCTCTGATATTACTATTCATCCAACCTAACTTTAAGGGGCATCCTACAGAATGCTCTGCTAGAATCATACTCGTCGATTGGGAAGAGAGGTGTGAGACAATGTGTGAGAGACAGGCGTAAAGATAATGTGCGTACATGAGACATGTAGGCAGGTCCATGTATATAGAAAGGGTCGATGAGGATTGTGCGTGCGTATGTTTGAGAGAGGAAGAGTGCTTGTGATAAAGGTTAGTGAAAACAGTTGTAAATGGTTACGAGAGGGAGGGAGGGTTATATCTAGAGCATGTGTGCGAGAAAGACACCTCGAGAGAGAGTGTGTGAGCATGTGTGAGAGACCACCGATGGAGAGTGAAACTACACGTAAAAGACTGATCTACACATTGATTAAAGATATAAATTGTATCCAAATATTAGGATGGGATCATGATATTTGCAATTCACGTAAGGAGCGGTCATTGATCCATCAGACATCTAGATTCTATCGAATTTGAGCATGTCTATGTTATTATTTGACACAATTGATCCACATAGTTAGTATTTTGAACTCCAGACAATGCATCACTTTAGCAATCGAATATAAACATGAGTATAGTTCATGTTGTGTGTGTAAAGCACATTATACATACGAAAGTTACACAATGGACATTATAAATAGCTACTACCTATGAACTAGCATACATTTGAATTCAACTTAAGGTGGTTTAAAAAAACTCAAATTCAACATGAAGTCCATTCAATTATTTGAATTTGATATCATGGCATTTGTAAACCAAACCTAAATTATGGGGGCACCAATCTTTGCTCTGATTTTGTACATAATAGCATATGTAGTCTTGTACAAAATAGATTCAAATTTAGCTCCTCCATTCCAAAATAATCGTAGTTATAGGATTTTCAAGTGTCAAAATTTCAAAAAGAAGCGGATAATTTAATGAGGTTTTCAAACATACAAGGTCAAATATAACGTTGTATATTTAGGTCAATCCTCATAGTTCAAGAGTACTCTAAACGTGAATGCTTGTGTTTCAAAATTTCGAACGAAGCGCCAAAAGAGCCTCTACTCGCCCGAAACCGCGTGAGACCAATGTTTGGTACTACAAGGAAATTACTTTTCTAATAACTCCGAACCGTGAAACCTAGCGGCCTGACGTCCAAAGGTCTAAATCAGGGTAGGTTTGTAGCTTCATCTAGACGCCACGCAACCGCATCCAAAAAACATTCATACACAATGGCGCCTAAGCACACATGTGCGCAGCCGAATTCGCTCCCGCCCACTATTTGGGACACCTGGGATTACCATCCTACCCCCGACCCGCAGTAGGTCCCAAATTTAAGAGGGGGGCAAAGTTTGTACTTTCCTCAAATTTCAAACAAGCGTGTCCCATCTTCTGTTCAAAAAATCCAAAAAACAAGCGCGTCCCAGACCGAAACATGGTTCCCCCCCACCCGTCCGATTCCCCATTCGTACTCCGCGGGCGCCAAAACTACCTCTCCACCAGCCGCGAAACCCCGGCGTCCTCCGTTCGCCACCCCATCCCACCCATCAACCACCGCCCTCCTCCATCATGCCGGAGCCGATACCCCGACGTCGTTGTCCACCGCAACCTCAACCGCAACGCCCTCCATGGCTAGTAGTTGAAGCCGAGGCCGAGCCGTCCGTACCCGAGCCAGTTCAACCACGCCGTCCTGCGCCTCACCACTGCCGCTCGAACTTCGCCACCCTCCACCGCACCGGAGCTATTCCTGCTACGCCGTCCTTCGCCGCCTCGGATCTGCTTCCCCTCCACCGACATACGGTCACGGCAACACAGTCAACAATTTGGCCATGGGTTCGTCCAAGCATGCACCCTCCAGAACATCGGTTTCCTCGGTAAAAATAAGAAGATCGGCGCGACATGTGGGCGTGACCACACCGGAAACCAAAAAAGGTACTCCTCTTCCCTTATTCGTGCAAAGCTTACGTCTCTACTTGCACGGTATTCATCCCACAGAAGATAATAGTTGACCGCTTCTTCTTGATACTAGATGTTCCTAGTAACTTGCGATGCACAAGGTTTCTCCTCATATACTATTTCACCTTAGCTAGAGGTCCGTCGCCCCCCTGAATTTCAATTTCTGGCCACTTGATTCCCAATTAACAGAAGCATTCCCCGGCGTAACAGGTGCTAGTACGCCTATTACGCCGGGGAAGCAGCGCCTTGGTGTTTATCATAGGGGCGTGTGTGGCCTAGAGCTACTGGCGCCCGATCTAGAGGTTGGCCGAGATTAAAGGGATGGCCTGGGGGTGCTGCCAAGCACGGCGGTGGTGTGAGGTCGATGGGAGGGCGGGGCGACAGAGGCAGGGGTCTGGGCCGGTGGTCGCTGGCGGTTCGAGAAAGATCGTCAACAGTGACAGGCGGGAGGTAGACGAAGGCCATCTGCCCGTTCCTTATAGATCGGACGCTTCATTAAAAAAATCGACTGACCTATTTATTTTCAGTCGACTGTTATCTTAGATATGACCACATGTGGTGGTGTGCTGGAGGAGTGCCTGCATTTCCTGTGCTCATATATTACAAAATCATACGGAGTAGAATCTAATTTTGTTTGCCATGCAATGTTGTAGAGCTATCATATGTCTCCTGTCATTTATTTTTCAGCCACCTGCTATCTGCTACTTTTACAGTGCACTAGTTCTGCACACACTTCACCCTTACTCTCACTGTTGTGTTTTTATGCAAGGGTATTTCAGACTCTGCTGCCATGAGAGAAGCCAAAAAGAAAAGAGATAAGTCGCTCCAGCTTGTTGTGTGGCTAGGCAAGACACGTTTCAACGCTTTAATGGGTGCGGTGTCAGCAGATGGAGACGGGGAACGTAGCTCTGGAGTTGATGACCTCGCGCAATGAACCACCATCCCAGGTGCTTGCTTTAACTTCGCGGTGTCATATGTGGTTGCATGTTCCATATGGTGTCTAGCTTGTATTCGAAAGGCCGAAGTCGATAAGATAAGGAAAGATATTTTTTTTACATGAACCACCATCCCGTGAGCACCAGAAGACAAATAGCTAGTCAGGGCATTGGCCGAGCCAGTGACAAGGCCAGCAAAGATAGGCATCACCTGGAAGCCAACTAAAAAGCTGCGATGGTGGCGAAGTAGCCCGCCTCCCACCAAGCTCTCAGGTCCTAGATGATCATGCTCACCACTCCAGCCGGATTTCTAGCTTGTATTGCTTCCAATTTGGTTAAATTGCATCTGCTTAGCTTACACATTATACCTTTGAATATGACATGCCTTTCTGTTTTTGGTACATACTAGTACATCTGTGTATTAACCATGTTCTTACATCAAACTAATGTTCTTGTGTATCCCTCATCAATCACTTATGACGAGGTAGGCAAGCAAGGGGACTACTCCTCATTTAAAGAATGCAGCGTCAGCCTCCCGACATGATTCTCAAGAAACAGAAATGCTACATGAAGATAGTTAACGTAGCTTTGTAGTTGATTACAGCATTTCCCCTACACTAGCATCGCAGGTGCTTGCTCTAACTTGGCAGTGTGATATGTGGTTGCATGTTGCATATGGTGTTTAGATTGTAATTCTTCCAATCTGGTTAAACTGCATGTGCTAGTCTGCTTAGCTTATACATTATACATGTTAATGTGACATGCCTTCCTGTATTTAGTACATAGTACATCTGTCTATTAAGCATGTTCTTACATAAAACTATTGTTTTTTGTGTATCCCGCATCAATCAGCATGACGAGACACCTTTAGTATATGCAGTGCGATATTAGTTGCATCTTTCATATGATTTATAGCTTGCGCTGCTTCTAATTTGTTGAAATTCCATTTATGATGGGACGCTTTTAACTTGGTAGAGTCATATTGGTTGCGTCTTTCATGTGGTGTCTAGCTTGCATTGCTTCTTATTTGCTGGAATGGTTTCTGCTTAGTTTACACAAACAGTTGTGAACATGTCATGCCGTCCTGTTTTTCGTACATATTCCATCCTGGTATCATGTGTTTGCCATACATCAAAGTAGTGATTGTCAGTATCATGCATGACTGAGTTCTGAAGAGACAATTTTATTGCTTTTTCTTGTCGGTTTTACTTGACAATTCAAAATCAATAAAGCGGAAGGAGGTTAGCAAGGCGGCGGATAAAGGTGCTCCTTCCGAACGGAGGGCCTCTACAGTTTCTACTCCTCCACACCCCCAAGATGATTTCCAAGACAACGCATGCATAGACACTCAACAAAGTTGTGTTTATGATGAGCACGTCTCCCCTAGTGCAGCATCACCGATGCTCCCTCCAACTTGGCACTGTTATATGTGGTTGCATGTTATGTGTGATGTCTATCTTGTATTGCTTCTAATTTTGTTGAATTCCATCTGCTTACTTTACACATTATACTTGAGTAAGACACGTGTTCCTGTTTCTAGAACATACAATATCTGTCTATCACACCATGTTCTTACATCATATTACTACTGTTGTGTAACCTGCAACAATCACTTATCATAAGACACGTTTGACTTCGGAGTGTGATATAGGTTACATCTCACATTCTTTTCTAGCTTGTACTACTAATTTGTTGAAATGGCACTTATGACGAGACAGTTTTAACTTGGTAGAGTGATATTCGTTGCATCTTTCATATGGTGTCTAGCTTTCATTGCTTCTAATTTGTTGAAATGCCTTCTCCTTAGTTTACAGATCATAAGCTGTGAATATGCAATGTTGTGAATATGCAATGGCACTAATGACGAGAGACCTCTAACATGGTAGTGTGATGTTGTTTGCATCTTGCATATGATTTATTTCTTGTACTGCTTCACATTTGTTTAAACGCCATTTATGATGAGACACTGTTAACTTGGCAGAGCGATATTTGTAGCATCTTTCATATGGTGTCTACCTTCCATTGCATTGCTTCTAATTTGGTGAAATGTCTTCTTCTTAGTTTACACATCATAGTTCTGGTTATCTCTTCCGTCCTGTTTTTCATACATATTACATCCTCCTATCATGTGGTTGACTAACATCAAAGTTCAGTTCGTCTGCATCACGCATCAATTTATTTTGAAGAACTAAATTGTTATTCATTTTTCTTGTCGTCTTGACTTAACATGGCACAGAGAAAGAGGAAGAAACACAGAATGGCAGGGAATGAGAAGCGGATGAATCCTGCAGATTCTGCTGGTACTGATGGTGCAATAGAAGGTCAAAGTCCAGCAGAAAATTCTACAAACACGGCATCCCATGCTACACGAGTTGCAAAAAAAGACAAATAGAAACAAATAGCTGCCACCAAACAAGCAGAGACAGCCCTAGTTCTTGCAACACCTACCACAGTACTACCAGCTACACGACGTACTCATGCATCAACTGAGCTAGCAGCACGTTCCCATGCTCCCTTGCCACCTGACACTACTTCCCAAGCACTCTTGACACAAGACAAGTTGGCAATATCAGATGAACCTTGTGAGCTTCAACAACAAGAAGGTAGTTGCTGGAGTCAAGTTACAGTTGCATGCTTCTTTATATGTAGTCTCACAGTTTGATGTACACTAACACTTCCTATGTTTGTTGTTGGACTAGCACCTAGACGCAAGAGGAAACAAACATCAGGGATAATGCTCGATAGGTTAACTAAATCTAGAGGAGGAAGAATGGGGATCCATTTTGAGGCACGTTTAAAAAGGCCACGTGATGCTACAGAGTCAGCCAAGTTAGTATCAGAGGCAGTGGTTGCTGTTAGGTGTCATGTACGTATCCTCCCAACATGGATTCAGTACAGGAATGACAAAGACGAAACCCATTTCAACACCTTCCTCGACCATTTATCTGTAAGTATGGTTATGTATGGAAACTAGTAATATCGTCTTGCTCTGTCCAATACTTTCTAGGTTGCTGATAATGAGACTCCCATAATTTTCAACAGATGAGGTTCAAGTTGGATAGCCAAGATGATGCAACCAGACAAGCTTGCACCCATGTTTTCAAGTCTGCTCTGCAACAGTATTGGTATAACTTGAAGAAAACTCACTTTGAAGGCAAGGCTAATAGTGAACTTGCCCAAACATCTCCAGTGGAAAATATAACTGATGAAGACTGGAGAGGCCTCGTTAAACACTGGTCCGATCCGAAGTATCAGGTACATTATATATATATGTCATCAGATCACATGTTGAAGTCCTATTTACACCTGTGCCATACAAATCTATCTTCTTGTAGGTGAACTGTTCAAAGAACAAGGCCAACCGTACGAAAGTGAAATTCCAACAGACGACAGTATCTCGTAGCTATATTGCACACTGCGAGGCTCTTGTAATTAGCTGATGTTTCACTCTTTTCGTTGTACCATATTATCAGATCTATATTGACTTGTTCCAAATGCAGAGGAAAGCCCGCAAGGACCAAAAAGTACCAGAACCAAATGTTGTGGAAATCTTCAAGGACTGTCACACCAACAAGAAGAAGGGCATGACTACACCAGTCAAAGCCGTTGTTGTAAGTCCTTAATCCTCATGCCTTTTAACTACTACTTACTCTGACTTGTGCCTTGAACTGCATGGTTTGCAGCCAATGTCTATTACTCTTTTCAATTTTATACCACAATTGTCTTAGCGTATCATTGCACCTTACAAGGTTTAAAAGAGAGGAGTGATGTTCCTTTCATCTTGACCCGTAATCTAGTTACATGCTGGACTTGCCCACACAATGTTACAATTGCCTATTTGTCTGTTCTCAGTTGTTTTGTGATATGAATGACGTCATACTATGCTTACTGTATTATAAACTTCGTCTCTTCATCCTTAGCCCTCACTACAATGTGAAGAAATAGATAATACATTAGCGATGGTACATGGTCATATGTTTGGAACCCGGTTTTATTATGCACTTTGCAATAAAATACAACTAATATTTTACATGGGTTCACCAGAATAAGTTCTGTATATAGACCAAAGCTATTTTGTTTGGTTTTGCTGCCTCCTTAATATCTTATGTTCTGGTACTACTAATGTAAAACCTCAACTTTTCAGCGAGCTATGGAAAAAATGGTGGAACCGCCACCTTTTGAAGGTGGCGAGGCAACTATAACCACAATGTCAGCTCTTGCTGCAGTGGGTCAGTACCTGTCCACTAACGGTGCCAAAAGCACGTTCCTGCATAATACTGGGTTGGTTGTTAAGGCAATATCGTCCAAACTGCCTCATGATCAAGATATGCAAGCTCAAAGCAATGCTGTATCTGCGCTCCAGACACAAGTCCATTCCCTAACAGAGACCCTTTGTGAAACAAGGAGAAACATTGCTCAATGTCGTCAAGATATGCATGGTTTTGAAAGCAGACTATTAGACATTTGCTATGTTGTTCAGGAGCCTAGGGGAAATGAAGGCGAGGGTTATGGTGCTCCATCGAACAATACAACATGAAAACGTAACAGTCAGGTCAAATGAACTGAGCTTCTGAACTTCTGGTGGTGCATTTATCTACTAGACTGTTAAGTTTTATGCCAACCTTCCTTTTGTTATATAGTTGTAATTTGTTTTGGTGCGATACAAAATGTATTCTTAACATGCAGCCACCGCCTGAAGAAAACAACAAGCCATTTTTGTATAGTGTAGGGTGTTCCCTATATTTGCACTGGTGGCGATCTTTGATGCCGAGTGGATGTAATCTGTGCAATCGCCTTAATAGCCTAGCGTTAGTTTCGGCCTTATTTATTTCCTAGTCTTATTTTTCCCTGCTTTGCTAGTGGCCGCAACTACCATGGGCCATATACGGGCCGTAGGATCCATGGGTCACCTATGGGCCGTCGATAAATGGGCCTGTAATCGGTGGGCCTCAGGCCGTCGGATAAATGTGTCTACATGGGCCATAATCGGGCGTAATTGGTATCGGCCCAGCATGGTAACAGGCCGTTAATAGGCCATAGGACAGCAAAGGCTTAATTCTGTCACAGGCATAACGGGTCGTTAATGGGCCAGAATATAGGACGGGCTGGAAACGGGGCAACGGGTTAACAGGCCAGAAACGGGCCGACTCTTACCATGGGACGATTTTGGCCCATTAGGGTAACAGGCCGGTAATGGGCTGATTCTTGCCATGGGCCGAATTTTGCCCATTAGTGGAATAGGCCAGTAACGGGCCGGAAGTAATCGAGGGCCGAAAAGGAGCCCAAGAACGTATGGGTCGTCAATAGGCCGAAAGCTAACACAGGCTGGAAACAGCCCATGTAAATCATGGGCCGTTAACGGTATAAAGAAAATTACTGTTTATTATGGGCTAGACTCACCGTGGGCCTGTAATGGGCCGAAAGATACGACGGCCTCATATGGGCCGAAAGACGTCGTGGGCCATACATGGGCCGAAAGTGAAATGGGCTAGTATTATATTCGACGGCCCACATGACGTTGTTGGGACGATTTCCTTTAGGGCCTAACGGGTCGTGAGTTAACGGGCCGTAAAATGGGCTATTTGCGAAGAGACTATTAACAGGCTTTTCATGGGCCAGCCCATTAACTTTTGACCAAGTCAAACGGTCCAGCTTTGTAAGCTAAATGGGCCACTGTTGGGCCGTGCCACGTGTCGACATATCATAGGCGCCTATCTGACCCATTGACGAGCTGACACGTGTTTCGTCCAGCCAATAAGAATTTAACACGTGGAAATTTCCCATTGGTCGGGGCTGTTAACGGGTTATCGGATCCAAAACCTGACCCGATAGCTTAACGGTGTTCCGTTACGGTGGATGCCACGTGTCGGTCACCCTTGACGAAAACACTTCTGTGACGCGTGATTTATCATCATGGAAGTGGACACTTCCATGATGATAATTTTGGTAATGTCATGGAACACTTATACGACAGCATAGGTATGACTATCTTGATTCTGTCATAAATTTGTCATGGATGTACATGCATGACAAAAAAGCGACCTACCGTGACAAACACGTATCATCACGGAAGTGTATTTTTTTGTAGTGGCTTCTCCAGACCTATGCTGCGAGACATGGTCGAGCAAGATGGGATTTGCCCCTCCGATCAGGAGAGATATACTCTGGGCCCCTCGTGTGATCCGACCAGGATAAGCATGGCCATGCGACAAGGATTATGAGATAATCTGGTTTGTAGTCGGCATCACTGGAGCGAGAAAGAGGCCGGACTAGCACAAGGATGACAGACTCGCCTTGATCCCGACAACATATATCGTGTGGCAAAAGGAATGGAAGTATGATGTACAGGTTCGCCTAACCAGCTTCATAGTCTGCTTGGTGTTCAGCATGCCTTGCTAGGGGCCGCTACCAACTGTGCAGTTCGGAGGTGATCCGAACTGTGACCAAACCGGCTTGAACCTAAGGGGCCGCGCGCTTAAGGGAAGGAACCTACAAGGTCGGATCCGAGGACACTGGTCGGATGTGATCTGAGCTGTATTCGGATTGTGGCCGAGTAGACTTATGGGCTTTAGGGTCCATGCGAGGCCCAAGTGTTGAGCCCACGACAGATGCCTATATAAAGTGGGGGTGCGGTACACTCATGCGATTTGATCGCTTCGGCGCTATCACTAGGGTTTGCATGTGTTTCGAATAGACACCTCCACTGGCCACCAGTTGTGTGATCAGACCTAGCAGTCTGTCGCACGACGCTCCTCCTGCACGCGTGGATACTGTTAGAGGCGGTGCACTTGCGCCGCTCCGGCGAACCTGTACGTGGGAACCGACGACCAGTTGTACGAGGGAGATCGGACGAGGAGGAGACGATCCGCGCGGACGCGCTGCCCCAACTCTTCTTCCGCTGCACGGCACTGTGCGTCTAGTGGTAACGAATTGTGATCCATCTCCCATAGCATGTTCTTGGTTGTTCTGCGCGTAGGAAAATTTTAATTTGCAGTCAACGCACCCTATTGTAGAACCCATCATGCTCAAGGTCAGCAGGGGACTCGAGGTAAGACGAGGTTGCTTCTCGGGAGGCTTCATCGCCTTAGCAGAAGGGGCCCTGAGGAACCGCGATTAGGAGGAGAAGCGGCACTTTAGAAATTACAAAGATAATGTACTCACTCATCAATAGCAATGTACTTCCTCTGCTTCAATGGACGGAAGGTGTCACCACTGCAGCTTGGATACCCCCTCCTCTTGCAGAGCGCCGCGAAGTTCAATCAGAGCCGACTGAAACCTAGGGCGCGGTCACCAAGGCCGGGCGCAGATGGTGCGACCTCTGAGGAGGCGACCTTAGGAGTGCCGGACCGCGCTGAGGCTTCGGCACTCACCTTGAGGAGGTTCGCCGAGGCCTCGGGGGCTTCGGCCTCAGGAGCATAGGGTTGCGTCGCCCCCCCCCCCCAGGCCGTCTCCTCAGGATGGCTCTCCAGGGTCCCGAGGGACGGCACATCAGGGGCCCAGAGCAGTGTCGATTCCTCAGCAGCAGCGTCGCCATCGCCCGACAGCAACCGCCCTCCTGCGCCCCCTCCCAGAGCGGGCATCGCGCTCGTGGCAGGAAGGGGGGCCATGAAGACACGTGAAAGTGCAACCATCCCTGGTTGGTTTTGGTAATTCCTAACAACATATAGCTCATTCAGCTAATAATATTCCAAGATGAATATTTCAGGAAAGCTCAATGGTTGGCATGGCATGGATTAGAAAGTGGACCCTTCAAAATACTAAGGATAAAAGATTGGCTCAAGCTCAAAGCACAAGACTCTACATTTTCTATTTTACTGATCCAAGATCACATTGAGTCTATAGGAAAAGACAATACTATTAAGAAGGGATGAGGTGTTGCTTAATGAGGTGCCTGCTCAAAATGCTTAGTGATATGCTCCAAAACCCTCCACAACTTTCTCACTTCCACATATGTCCCACACCATATATTCAACTCGGCCCCACTGATTCTTTCTATCCGGCCCCACCGAGTTCAGTTAACATAGCCACTTCCAGAAGCCCTAGTCTTTTCGGTCTCATCTATAGGGATCTCGGTCTCACCGAGATGGGATTGTGATATCTCTGTTTCCCTTCATAACGTTTCGGTCAAACCAAGATAAGTGATCGCTCCCACCGAGATTGCAATGTAAACTCTCTGTTTCCCTTTCGTAACACTTTGGTCCAACCGAGATGAGCGAATAGGTCCCACCGAGTTTGCCTGACCAACTCTCTCTTGGTCCATTACCAAAATCAGTCTCACCGAGTATTGTGTAATCGGTCTCATTGAGATTATGTTATGCCCTAACCCTAATGAAATTGGTCCCACCGAGTTGACATGTCGGTCCCACCGAGAATCCTAATGTTAACATTTTGAACTAAATCGGTCTGACTGAGTTTCATGATTTGGTCCCACCGAGTTTGGTGATTTGTGTGTAATGGTTAGATTTTGTGTGGAGGCTATAAATACCCCTCCACCCACTCTTCATTCGAGGAGAGAGCCATCAGAACATGCCTACACTTCCAATACATATTTTCTGAGAGAGAACCACCTACACTTGAGTTGAGGTCAATATATTCTATTCCAACCACATAAATCTTGATCTCTAGCCTTCCCCAAGTTGCTTTCCACTCAAATCTTCTTTCTACCAAATCCAATCGTATGAGAGAGAGTTGAGTGTTGGGGAGACTAACATTTGAAGCACAAGAGCAAGGAGTTCATCATCAACACACCATTTGTTACTTCTTGGAGAGTGGTGTCTTCTAGATTGGCTAGGTGTCATTTGGGAGCCTCCGACAAGATTGTGGAGTTGAACCAAAGAGTTTGTAAGGGCAATGAGATCGCCTACTTCATGAAGATCTACCCTAGTGAGGCAAGTCCTTCGTGGGTGACGGCCAAGGTGGGATAGACAAGGTTGCTTCTTCGTGGACCCTTCGTGGGTGCAGCCCTCCGTGGACTCGCGCAACCGTTACCATTCGTGGGTTGAAGTCTCCATCAACATGGATGTACGATAGCACCACCTATCGGAACCACGCCAAAAATCTCCGTGTCAACATTGTGTTTGCTCCCTCAAACTCCTCCCTTTACCCTCATATGCAATTGTTTTACATTCCGCTGCTATACTCTTAGAATTGCATGTGTAGGTTGATTACTTGTTTGTGCTAAGTTGCTAAAATCTGCCAAGAACTAAAATTGGGAAGAGGCTAGAGTTTTATTTGGTCAAGTAGTCCAATCACCCCCCTCTAGACATACTTTCGATCCTACAAGTGGTATCAGAGCCTTGGTCTCCATTTGCTTTGATTTCCATAGATTTTGGTGGTCATAGCCTTGGTTTCGCAACCTAGGAGAGTATGGCATGTAGCGAGGAAATTACCACCGTAGAGGTCCTTACTTTGATGGTACAAATTTTGCTAGTTGGAAGCATAAGATGAAAATGCATATTCTTGGACATAACCCCGCCGTTTGGGCTATTGTGTGTGTTGGCTTGCAAGGTGAATTCTATGATGGGAGAGAACCAAACCGATAAGCTACCGCGAAAGAGTTGAAGATGGTACAATACAATGCTCAAGCTTGTGATATTCTCTTCAACGGATTGTGCCTCCAAGGATTCAACAAAATCAGTCGTCTTGAGAATGAAAAGGAAATTTAGGATACTTTGATTGATATGCACGAAGGTACCGACTCCGTCAAGGAATCCAAATTGGATGTGCTTCAAAGTCAACTTGACAAGTTCAAAATGAAGGATGGTGAAGGTGTCACCGAAATGTATTCTAGGCTTGCTCTCATCACAAATGAGATTGCCGGCTTAGGAAGTGAAGAGATGACCGACAAATTCATCATCAAGAAGATCCTAAGAGCCTTGGATGGAAAATATGATACCGTGTGCACATTGATCCAAATGATGCCCAATTACAAAGATCACAAGCCAACGGAAGTCAACTGGTGCTTACAAAGCCTCATGTGATACTCCCACATCATCAAGCGAGAAACAAACCTTCAATGAAGAATTGAGCCTAATGGTAAAGAACTTCAACAAGTTCTACAAGAGTAGAAGCAAATAAAGAAGTTCCAAGTCAAAGTCCTACAATGAAAAAAGATCTTCTAGTCGTGAGCATAATTGCTACAATTGTGGAAGACCCGGACACTACTCCAATGAGTGTACGGCTCCCTACAAAAGAAGAGAAGATTCTCCCAAAAGAAGAAGTAGACGAGAAGAATCGCCACCAAGAGAAAGGAGGAGTGGAGATGATCGTTATGAACGAAAAACCTCTCTGAGAAGCAAGGATTTAGAAAGGAAAGGAAAGTCATCAAGGAACTACACAAAAAGAAGACATCAAGCTCATGTTGGTGAATGGGTATCCGGCTCCGACTCCGACAATCACTCCGAAAGAAGTTATCACTCCGACTCTGAAAATACTCAAGATGAAGGTGTTGCCGGTCTAGCACTTGTGTCAACCAACTCCTACGACATATTTGACTCACCAAATGAAGGAATTGGAAGGTGCTTCATGGCCAAAGGTCCAAAGGTAACACATCCCGAGTATGTTGATTTCAATAGTGATGAAGATGATTTGCTAGGTGAAGATGATTTACTCGTTGACAACTCTAGTGATGAATACTATGATGAAACGTCAATTAATCATGCTAATCAAGATAAAACGAATGATGATGATAAGAAGGAGATTGAGCGTCTAACTCAAGAACTAAACACTCTTAAGTTAGCTCATGAAACTATCTTGGAAAATCATCAAGAACTTTTAAAGACTCATGATAAGCTACGCTTTGAAAAGCTCAACCTTGAGCAAGAGCATGAGTTTTTAAAGGCAATCAATGATGATCTTCGCAAGAAAAGTTCTTCTTACATTGCCAAGCGTTTACTCTTGTCTACTTACATGCCACAAGTTAAATCTAGCAACAAGAGCAAGAAAGATTCTTCATCTAGTAGTAACAACAATCATGCTAAATCCAATATTGTTGCTTCTAGTAGTTCTCTTGATTCCACTAATGATTCTCTTAGCCAAGTTACACCTGAGCAAGAAAATAGCTTATTGAAGGGAATTATAGAGAAAGGTGTTTACAAGAGCCTTGCCGGGAGTAAGCAATTTGAGGAAATTGTACGCAAGCAAGGAAGACACCGGAAGAATCAAGGTGTTGGTTTTGAACGAAAGTTCAATGCCAATGGAGTTGAGTGGGAAGAAGATCAATACCCCAAGACGAAGTTTGTTCCTCAACAAGAGAAGTATGATCCTACTTCTTTCAAGGGGACAAAAGCTCAAGATGATCTTCCACCACAAGACCACAAGCAAAAAGGCAAGGACAAGATTCAAGAGGAAATTGATGCATTTGAAGAAGCACCCAAGGCCTTGGTCAAGTGGGTTCCCAAGACCACATATAGTTCTACTTCATCAAGTACAACTACAACTCCAAGGGTTCCCATCAAGATGGTGTGGATCCAAAAGAAGAAGAACTAGAGAGTTCTTCAGGGTGACTCCGCCAACATACTTCACTCCTATCATTTTGGCGAGGACAAGTGAAAACAACTTCCATATCTTGCACTAGTTCAAGGAGTCACAAACCCTCTTGTTGGTAAGACAAGGGACAAGGTAACCTAATGCTTTCATGGACATCATATTGTGTATGCATCACTCTATGTCTATGGATATCCTTGTTTATTCCTTGTGGGACTAACCCGTATAGGTATTGAAAGTGCAACTCACTCCAAAGGTTGCTCCAGATGATCTACATCAACATTGAGCATCTACATCTTCAACACCTACATGAAGTCATCATCGACAAAACCCAAGGTTAGTTCATCCCTCTTAGGGGGGATATCACATCTAGGGGGAGCTTTGCTCTAACCAATTGAGCTAAAGCAACTCTAATGGTGTGAACACAACTATGCTTTATGTAAAAGTGGTAAGCCCACTTGTGCTTAAACGATGAGTATGACCTATGATCAAATGTTCTCATTTGACTCCTAAGTCAATATACTCATATATAGATGACCTAGTTATCGCCAAATTGCTTGATAGATGCTAGAATGTTTGTGCATGCTTTGTCACATATTTCATTTGCCATTTTATTGTGTGAGCATGTTGGTTGCATATTTTACTCATTCAAGGACATCCATTTGTTGTTTTGATTGTTTGGCTCTTTCTCTTTTGCCAAATGGATGGACAAGAATGCCTAAGAACTCCCTCTAGCTATCTATGCTTTTCTCGTCGCAAACTCTATTCATGCTACATCACAAAGTTTGATCAAGTCAGATTCGAACCACTCTGTGTGAGGAGCACTCGGAGTTCCGATTCGTCATAGACTTAAACCTCCAAAACCACTTTGTGCATCTCGATCTGACCGATTCATCCTTTTCGGTCCTACCGAGTCACTAAGTTGATCTAGGGTTTTTCAATCTCGGTGCAACCAATTAGAACCTTTCGGTCACACCGAGTTGCAGTATCTGCCTGCAGTTTTGCATCTCGGTGCCACCGAGTCGTTCCACTCGGTCACACCGACAGGGTCTGGTTATATATACTGACGGGCCAAAATTTGGAAAATTTTCCGAACCTCCTCGCCCGCGCATAACCTACTCTGCCTCCTCAAGTCTCCGGATCGTCCTCTCGTCGCCAGCGACCTCCCGCCGCTGGTCTCTGCCGCCGTCAACGGAAATCTTCACCGCTGTTGCTACCGTAGCAAGTTCATCGTCGAACTAGGGTATGAACTTAATCATTGTGCTAATCCCTAACTCCGATTCTTAGCACATTGCTTTGCCATGATTCTTGCCACGAATGAAATCATCCTGTCCAGCAAAAACATCCTGTAGGATCGAAAGTATGTCTAGAAAGGGGGTGATTAGACTACTTGACCAATTAAAAATCTATCCTTTTCCCAATTTTAGTTCTTGGCAAATTTTAGCAACTTTGCACAAGTCAAGCAATCTTAACACAATTCAAGCAAGCATGCAAAGAGTCTATGAGCAGCAGAAAGTAAAGCATGCAACTTGCAAGAATATAAAGGGAAGGGTTTGGAGAATTCAAACGCAATTGGAGACACGGATGTTTTTGTCGTGGTTCTGATAGGTGGTGCTATCGTACATCCACGTTGATGGAGACTTCAACCCACGAAGGGTAACGGTTGGACGAGTCCACGGAGGGCTCCACCCACGAAGGGTCCACAAAGAAGCAACCTTGTCTATCCCATCATGGCCATCGCCCACGAAGGACTTGCCTCACTAGCGGTAGATCTTCACGAAGTAGGCGATCTCCTTGCCCTTACAAACTCCTTGGTTCAACTCCACAATCTTTGTCGGAGGCTCCCAAGTGACACCTAGCCAATCTAGGAGACACCACTCTCCAAGAAGTAACAAATGGTGTGTTGATGATGAACTCCTTGCTCTTGTGCTTCAAATGATAGTCTCCCCAACACTCAACTCTCTCTCACAGGATATGGATTTGGTGGAAAGAAGATTTGAGTGGAAAGCAACTTGGGAAGGCTAGAGATCAAGATTCATATGGTGGGAATGGAATATCTTGGTCTCAACACATGAGTAGGTGGTTCTCTCTCAGAGAATGTGTATTGGAAGTGTAGGTATGTTCTGATGGCTCTCTCCATGAATGAAGAGTGGGTGGAGGGGTATATATAGCCTCCACACAAAAACTAACCGTTGCACACAATTTACCAATCTCGGTGAGACCGAATTGAGAAACTCGGTCGGACCGATTTAGCAAACCTAGTGACCGTTAAGATTTTTGGTGGGACTGAGATGCAACTCGGTAGGACCGATATGATTAGGGTTAGGGCATAACGTAATCTCGGTGTGACCGATTACACAAACTCGGTGGGACCGATTTTGGTAATAAGCTAACCAGAGAGTTGGTCAGGTAAACTCGGTGGGACCGATCGCTCTTTTCGGTGGGACCGAAATGTTACAAAAGGGAAACAGAGAGTTTACATTGCAATCTTGGTGGGACCGATCGCTCATCTCGGTAGGACCGAAATGTTACGAAGGGAAACAGAGAGATTACAACCCCATCTCGGTGTGACCGAGATCCCTATCGGTGAGACCGATTTGCCTAGGGTTTGTGGCAGTGGCTATGACATCTGAACTCGGTGGCGCCGGATAGAAATAATCGGTGGGGCCGAGTTTGACTTTTGGTTTAGGTCATATGTGGATGTGGGAAGGTAGTTGAGGGTTTTGGAGCATATCACTAAGCACTATGAAGCAAGAACCTCATCAAGCAACACCTCATCCCTCCTTGATAGTATTGGCTTTTCCTATAGACTCAATGTGATCTTGGATCACTAAAATATAAAATATAAAATGTAGAGTCTTGAGCTTTGAGCTTGAGCCAATATTTTTGTCCTTAGTATTTTGAGGGGTCCACTTTCCTTATCCATGCCATGCCAATCATTGAGCTTTTCCTGAAATATTAATCTTGGAATAGCATTAGCTCAATGAGCTATATGTTGTTAGGAATTACCAAAACCACCTAGGGATAGTTGCACTTTCAATCAGCCCCTTTTTGGTAATTGATGACAACATATAGATCAAAGCTTCTTTGAATGACAATAAGAGTGAAAAACATTGTCGCTTTGAGAAGTATGTGAAAAGCAAGAGCTCCCCCTAAATTTGTGCATAGTTTATGATTTGCTTTGGACTGCAAATGCATAGAGAATTAGGCTCATGGGTTACTCTTCCATGTCACATACATCTTGGTGGAGCACTCAAAATGATAATAATTAAATACATGCACTCATCACCAAGCAAAGTGAATGATCATATAGGGATAAAATGATAATGTCATCCAACAAGCATTAAGGTAGCATATGATCAAACACACATGATCATCCAAGTATCACACAGACAGAAAGTATCTCAAACAAGCAAAGCAAATAAAGTTCAACCACCAAAGCAAGAGAGAATAAAAAGTAACACTCTCTCTCGAAGCCTATGATCTATACATTTTTCTCCCCCTTTGGCAACAAGTTACCAAAAAGTTCCTAGAAAATGCATAGCACTAAATCATCTATCAGGCTTGGTCTTTAGGTGGTGGTGTCCGGATAACTCCAAGAACGAAGGCTTCAGTCGATGTAGATGGAGCTGATGGAGTAGGTGCTGGAGCTGGTGGCACTGAAGCTGTAGCTGGTGCAGATGAAGTGGGTCTGGTGTCTGGAACAGGCACTGCAGCAGACCTCTGAGCTCTAGGCACTCTGGCAAATGCATCAGTGGTTGTCTTGCCCTTCCTCTCCTGCATATCATCCTGAAGTTGCTCCACAACAGACTGGATCTCAGTTACCTTCACATCCAAGTCATAGAACTTCTGCTCCACGATCCTTTCCAAGATCTCTTGGTTTTGAGTCAGGGTGGCCAGTCCCTTCTCAATCCTCAGAGTGGAGGCAATCAAGTAGCCAAGCTGATCTTGCTTGCTCTTCAGAAGATACTGAGATGCTTCTTCAGTAGTTGGCATCCTTGCAGCCTTTTCAGCCTTTGCCTTCTCCTTCTTGGCTTGTGCGTGCATAGAAGATGGTTCATTTTCATCCATCACCACAGTGTTGTCCTCAAATTCTGGGTAGATGGGCAGGTGCTCCTTGTCCAGCAGATATGTGCCAGTGCCCATCTTGGAGTTAATCAGCTCCTGGATCTGTGGGGCATACCCACAACTTCTCTTCTGATTTGCAGCTGTCCTCTTTATGGTTTCCACTATTAGGCTCATGACTTTGAACTTCCGTGGGACATCAAGGATGTGAAGCAAGTTTATTGCATGGCCTCTGATCATCTTGTGATCTCCTGACTTTGGCAAGAGAGTGTGCCTGAGGATCCAGTTGATAGTTGGCAGTCCTGACAGAAGGTAATGTATAGATCCAAACTTATGTGTCTCAAGAGCAGCATCTGGGATCTCCTTGTACATGTGTGCCATGGAGTTGTGATCCTTCTTCTTCTTGGCATAGACATCCAAGTCATCTTCACTCTCTTCTGGAGCATTGATCAACTTAGCCCATTCAGCAACCGTTGACTGGTACCTAGTGCCTTCAGACATCCAGACAATCCTTCCATCTGGGTAGAAGTGAGCTGTGGAGTAGAACTGCATGATGAGCTCATCATTCCATTTTGTGAGCTTCTGAACCACAAACTCATCAACTCCACAAGCCTTGAAGCTATCATATACACCAGGGAAGTGATCCTCATTTTCCTCAATGAATTTCCAATCAACCCATCTCATGTCACACACTATGGGCTTCTTGGCAAGTAAGACAGTCTCATAGAAGTCCTACTGTTCCTTTGTATGGAACCTGTAGTCCACAGCAGTCCTTCTCCTGGTGGCATATGGATCTGACTCCCTCCATAGCCTTCGACCAGAGTCCTTCCTGACTTTCATGTTTTCTGCAACTAGATGAGCATCATCGTGTTCTGGAATTTTTGGCTTCAATTTCCTCAAGACAACAGAATCATCTTCTTCTTCCATTGCAGCTTCAGGCATTGGGGCCTTGTTCTTCTCTGCAGCTGGAATGTTCCTGGTACTCCTCTTTGGTTCAGTTTTGGGTTTTGGAGTAGCTGGCTTAGAAGCTTCTTTGGGCTTAGATGAAGCAGCCCCTGACCTTATGGCATCTCCCATAAGTTTCTGTGCCTTAGGTGCTGGTGCAACATCTTCTTCCTCTTCCTCTTCAGAGTATCTCATGATTGAGGATCTCCCAAGCACTCTGGCAGTGGTCTTCTTGTCCCTTTCTTTCCTCTTCTTCCCTTCTGCAGCAGCCTCTTTGGGTTCAGATTCCAAAGGTACTTGAGTAGAGGCTCTGGCTTTAGACATGGGAATTCTCTTTGCAGGTACTTTGGTCTTCATACCAGGCTTAGTTGCAGCAGCAGTGCTATATTCCTTTTTAACCACTTTCTTCTTGGAAGTGGCCTCATCCTCAACTGCCACATAGTCTTCATCCTTAGATTCAGAAGTTTTCTTCTTTCTGGCCCTGGTGGCAGCCTTTGGCAGATTGCTTGGTGTGCTCCTGCTTCCATCATCTAAGCTGCTAGAGGGACTAGTGCCCTCACTCAAGTGAACCTGCTCCTCTGACTTGTTCTGGCTGTCACTTTGATCAGACATATTGCAATCTCTGACAACTGACCCTGTGAATAGATTATAGATGAGGTAGAGTGGATGAGCATCGCAAAATACAGAGGTTTTTGAAAAAGAATGAATCAAAAACTTAGTTTTAGTTTTCCTCAGAAAGCATTTCAGATCAACCGATTTGTAAACTCGGTGATACCGAAGCAGCTTTTGGAACCTAAACTAGTGAACTCGGTCAGACCGAGTCATAGTTCGGTGGCACCGAGACTGCTAGGGTTTCACAAAGTCCTGAACTCGGTCACACCGATTTGCAATTCTCAGTCAAACTTTGTGATGCAACATGAATACAGTTTGAGACGAGAAATGTATAGATAGCTAGAGAAGGTTCTTAGGCATTCTTGTCCATCCACTTGGCCAAAAGAAAAGGAAACCAATCAATCAAAACAACAAGTGGATGTCCTCGAATGAGTAAATTATGCAACCAACATGCTCACACAATAAAATGACAAATGAAATATGTGGCAAAGCATGCACAAACAATTCTAGCATCTATCAAGCAATTGGCGATGGCTAGGTCATCTATATATGAGTATATTGACTTAGGAGTCAAATGATAACATTTGATCATAGGTCATACTCATCGTTTAAGAACAAGTGGGGTTACCACTTTTACATAAAGCGTTGTTGTGTTCACACCATTAGAGTTGCTTTAACTCAATTGTTAGAGTAAAGCTCCCCCTAGATGTGAGATCCCCCCTAAGAGGGATGAACTAACCTTGGGTTTTGTCGATGATGACTTCATGTAGGTGTTGAAGATGTGGATGCTCTATGTTGATGTAGATCATTTGGAGCTATCCTTTGGAGTGAGTTGCAATTTCAATACCTACACGGGTTAGTCCCACAAGGAACAAACAAGGATATCCATAGACATAGAGTGATGCACACACAAGATGATGTCTATGAAAGCTTTAGGTTACCTTGTCCCTTGTCTTACCAACAAGAGGGTTTGTGACTCCTTGAACTAGTGCAAGATGTGGAAGTTGATTGCACTTGTTATTTCCAAAATGATAAGAGTGAAGTATGTTGGCGGAGTCACCCTCAAGAACTCTCTAGTTCTTCTTCTTCGGGATCCACACCATCTTGATGGGAATCCTTGGAGTTGTAGTCATACATGATGAAGTAGAACTTGATGTAGTCTTGGGATCCCGCTTGACCAAGGCCTTACGAGCTTCTTCAAATGCATCAATTTTCTCTTGAAGCTTGTCCTTGCCTTTTTGCTTGTGGTCTTGTGGTGGAAGATCATCTTGAGCTTGTGTTCCTTTGAAAGAAGTAGGATCATAGTTCTCTTGTTGAGGAACAAACCTTGTCTTGGGGTATTGATCTTCTTCCCACTCAACTCCATTGGCATTGAACTTTCGTTCAAAACCAATACCTTGATTCTTCCGGTGCCTTCCTTGCTTGCGTACAATTTCCTCGAACTACTTACTCCCGGCAAGGCTCTTGTAAACACCTTTCTCTATGATTCCCTTCAATAAGTTGTTTTCTTGCTCAAGTGTAACTTGGCTAAGAGAGTCATTAGTGGAATCAAGAGAACTACTAGAAGCAACAACATTGGATTTAGCATGATTATTGTTACTACTAGAAGAAGGATCCTTCTTGTTCTTGTTACTAGACTTGACTGGCATGTAAGTGGATAGGAGTAAACGCTTGGCAATGTAAGAAGAACTTTTCTTGCGAAGATCATCATTGATTTATTTTAAGAACTCATGCTCTTGCTCAAGGTTGAGCTTTTCAAAACATAATTTCTCATGAGTCCTTAAAAGTTGTCGATGATCTCCTAAGATAGTTTCATGAGCTAACTTAAGAGTGTTTAGTTCTTTAGTTAGAGACTCAATCTTCTCCTTATCATTGTCATTCGTTTCATCATAGTATTCATCACTATAGTTGTCAACAAGTAAATCATCATCACCTAACAAGTCATCTTCATCACTATTGAAATCAACATACTCGGGGTGTGATACCTTTGGACCTTTGGCCATGAAGCATCTTCCAATTCCTTCCTTTGGTGAATCAAATATGTCGTAGGAGTTGGTTGACACCAGTGCTAGACCGGCAACACCTTCATCTTGAGTATATTCGGAGTCGGAGTGATAGCTTCTCTCGGAGTCATTGTCGGAGTTGGAGCCGGATACCCATTCACCAACATGAGCTTGATGTCTTTGTTTTGTGTAGCTCCTTGATGACTTGTCCTTCCTTTCTGAATCCTTGGTTCTCTGAGAGGGTCTTTGTTCATATCGATCATCCCTACTCCTTCTCTCCCTTGATGGTGATTCTTCTCTTCTACTTCTTCTTTTGGGAGAATCTTCTCTTCTCTTGTGGGGAGCCGTACACTCATTGGCGTAGTGTCAGGGTCTTCCACAATTGTAGCAGTTTCGCTCTCGACTAGAAGATCTTTTGTCATTGTAGGACCTTGACTTGGAACTTCTCTCTTTGCTTCTATTCTTGTAGAACTTGTTGAAGTTCCTCACCATTAAGCTCATTTATTCATTAAAGGTTTGTTTCTCACTTGATGATGTGAGGGCTTCACATGAGGCTTTGTAAGCACCACTTGACTTGTTATGGAGCTCCTCCTTATCCTTGAGTGACATCTCATGAGCAACAATTCTTCCAATGACTTCCGTTGGCTTGAGATCTTTGTAATTCGGCATCATTTGGATCAATGTGCATATGGTATCGTATTTTCCATCCAAGGCTCTTAGGATCTTCTTGATGATGAATTTGTCGGTCATCTCTTCACTTCCTAAGCCCGCAATCTCATTTGTGATAAGAGCAAGCCTAGAGTACATTTCAGCGACACCTTCACCATCCTTCATTTTGAAATTGTCAAGTTGACTTTGAAGCACATCCAACTTGGATTCCTTGACGGAGTCGGTACCTTCGTGCATATCAATCAAAGTATCCTAAATTTCCTTTGCATTCTCAAGACGGCTAATTTTGTTGAATTCTTCGGGGTACAATCCGTTGAAGAGGATATCACAAGCTTGAGCGTTGTATTGCAGCATTTTCAACTCTTCCACGGTAGCTTCACGATTTGGTTCTCTCCCATCAAAGAATTCACCTTGCAAGCCAACACACACAATAGCCCAAACGGCGGGGTTATGTCCAAGAATATGCATTTTGATCTTATGCTTCCAACTAGCAAAATTAGTAACATCAAATTAAGGACCTCTACGGTGGTAATTTCCCTCGCTAGACGCCATACTCTCCTAGGTTGTGAAACCAAGGCTATGACCACCAAAAGCTATGGAAATCAAAGCAAATGGAGACCAAAGCTCTGATACTACTTGCAGGATCGAAAGTATGTCTAGAGGGGGGTGATTAGACTTGATCAAACTTTGTGATGCAACATGAATACAGTTTGAGACGAGAAATGTATAGATAGCTAGAGAAGGTTCTTAGGCATTCTTGTCCATCCACTTGGCCAAAAGAAAAGGAAACCAATCAATCAAAACAACAAGTGGATGTCCTCGAATGAGTAAATTATGCAACCAACATGCTCACACAATAAAATGACAAATGAAATATGTGGCAAAGCATGCACAAACAATTCTAGCATCTATCAAGCAATTGGCGATGACTAGGTCATCTATATATGAGTATATTGACTTAGGAGTCAAATGATAACATTTGATCATAGGTCATACTCATCGTTTAAGCACAAGTGGGGTTACCACTTTTACATAAAGCGTTGTTGTGTTCACACCATTCGAGTTGCTTTAACTCAATTGTTAGAGTAAAGCTCCCCTAGATGTGAGATCCCCCCTAAGAGGGATGAACTAACCTTGGGTTTTATCGATGATGACTTCATGTAGGTGTTGAAGATGTGGATGCTCTATGTTGATGTAGATCATTTGGAGCTATCCTTTGGAGTGAGTTGCAATTTCAATATTGGTGTGACCGAGATCCCTATCGGTGAGACCGATTTGCCTAGAGTTTGTGGCAGTGGCTATGACATTTGAACTCGGTGGCGCCGGATAGAAAGAATCGGTGGGGCCGAGTTTGACTTTTGGTTTAGGTCATATGTGGATGTGGGAAGGTAGTTGTGGGTTTTGGAGCATATCACTAAGCACTATGAAGCAAGAACCTCATCAAGCAACACCTCATCCCTCCTTGATAGTATTGGCTTTTCCTATAGACTCAATGTGATCTTGGATCACTAAAATATAAAATGTAGAGTCTTGAGCTTTGAGCTTGAGCCAATCTTTTTGTCCTTAGTATTTTGAGGGGTCCACTTTCCTTATCCATGCCATGCCAATCATTGAGCTTTTCCTGAAATATTAATCTTGGAATAGCATTAGCTCAATGAGCTATATGTTGTTAGGAATTACCAAAACCACCTAGGGATAGTTGCACTTTCACATCCCATAGATTAGTTTTGATTTCAAAATTTAGGGTTAGGTCTCCACCGAATTCATCTCGGACTGACCGATTTGTAGATATCGGTCTCACCGATTTTGGCTTAGGCCAGAGCACACGCGTTTTCGGTCTGACCAAAAATTGCAAATCGGTGTGACCGAGTTCAATTCTCTATGAAACCCTAGCAGACTTGGTGCCACCGAACTGTGACTCGGTCTGACCGAGTTCACCAGTTTAGGTTCCAAAAACTACTTCGGTATCACCGAGTTTACAAATCGGTAGATCCAAAATGCTTTCTGTGAAGAACTAAAACTAAGTTTTTGAGTCAATTGTTTTGCAAAACTCCTGTACTTTGTGATGCTCATCTACTCTAACTCATCTATAATCTATTTACAGTAGCTGCTGACAGTTTGCCTGCACGATGTCTGACCAAAGTGATAGCCAGAACAAGTCTAAGGAGCAGGTTCAACTGAGTGAGGGCACTAGTCCCTCTAGTTCATCTGATGCTGGGAGCAGGAGCACACCAAGTAACTTGCCAAAGTAGCCACCAGAACAAGATAGAAGAAGACCTCAGATTCAGAGGATGAGGACTATGTGGCTGTTGAGGAAGAAGTCAGCTCCAAGAAAAAGGTGCTGAAAAAGGAGTATGGCTCAGCTGCTACAGTCAAGCCAGGGATGCATAAGAAGGCACCAACAAAGAGAGTCCCCATGTCTAAGGTCATACCATCCACTACTGAAACCTCCAAGCCTTCTGAAGAGGCAGTTGGAGAAGGCAAGAAAAGGAAGGAAATGGTCAAGAAGACCACTGCCAGAGTGCTTGGCAGATCATCAATTATGAGAGATGATGATGAAGAGGAAGACGATGCTGCACCAGCACCCAAAGCTCAAAAGCTCATGGGAGATGCAATCAGATGAGGAGCCGCTCCATGTAAGCCCAAAGATGCTCCCAAGGCAGCTGCTCCAGCTCAGAAGCCCAAAAGAAGCACTAGAAAAATTTCTGCCGAGGAAAAGAACAAGGCCCCAGTGCCTGAAGCTACTAAAGAAGATGAAACTCAAGTGCTAAGGAAGCTGAAACCCAAGATCCTTGACCACAATGATGCACATCCAGTCGCAGAAAACATGAAAATCAGGAGAGAGTCAGATCCATATGCTACCAGGAGAAGAACTACTGTGGACTATAGGTTTCACACTAAGGAACAGCAGGACTTCTATGAGACAGTGTTGCTTGACAAGAATCCCATTGTGTGTGACATGAAATGGGTAGACTAGGAGTACATCCAGAAAAATGAAGATCACTATCCTGGAGTGTATGATAGTTTTAAGGCATGTGGAGTTGATGAATCCGTTGCACAAAAGCTCACCAAGTGGAATGATGAGTTGATCATGCAGTTCTACTCCACTGCCCACTTCTATCCAGATGGGAAGATTGTATGGATGCCTGAGGGTACTAGGTACCAATCCACAGTTGATGAATGGGCTCAGTTCATCAATGCCCCAAAAGAAAGTAAGGATGACTTGTATGTTTATGTAGAGAAAAAAGAAAGACCACAACACTATGGCCAACATGTACAAGGAGATCCCAGATGCTGCCTTGGATACACATAAATTTGGATCTATCCATTACCTGTTGTCTGGTCTGCCTACCATAAACTGGATTCTGAGGCACACACTGCTATCCAAGTCAGGTGATCACAAGATGATCATAGGACATGCTATAAACTTGCTGCACATATTTGATGTCCCACAGAAGTTCAAAGTCATGAGCCTGATTGTTGATACAATCAAGAGGACTGCTGCTGATCAGAAGAGGAGTTGTGGGTATGCTCCACAAATTCAGGAGCTCATTAACTCAAAGATGGGCACCGGCACATATCTTTTGGACAAGTAGCACATGCCCATCTATCCTGAATTTGAAGACAACACTGTGGTGATGGATGAAAATGAACCATCTTCAGCTCAAGCACATGAGAAGAGATAGAAAGCAAAGGCAGAGAAAGCTGCAAAGATGCCAACTGTTGAAGAGGCATCTCAAGTGTTCTTGAAATCCAAACAAGATCAACTTGGATATCTGATCCAATCCACCCTGAGGATTGAGAAGGGCTTGGCCACCCTGACAATGAACCAGGAGAGTTTGGAGAGGATCGTTGAGCAGAAGTTCTATGATCTGGATGTCAAGGTAACTGAGATCCAAACTGCAGTTGAGCAACTTCAGGAGGAAGAAGAGGAGAGGAAGGGCAAGTCTACTACTGATGCTTTCAAGTGAGTGCCACGAGGTCCAAGGTCTGCTGCAGTGCCTGTGACAGATACTCGAGCTTCAGTGTTAGCACCAGCAGCCACAGCTCCAGTTCCACCTCCAGCACCCACTCCATCAGCTCCAACTACTTCATCGGAAGCCTTCGTCCTTGGAGTTCTCTCTACACCACCTCCCGAAGATCAAGCCTGAGAGTCGTTTAGCACTATGCATTTTTGAACTTTTTGGTAACTTTTGCCAAAGGGGGAGAAAAATGTATAGATCACAGGCTTCGAGAGAGAGTGTTGTTTTTTATCTCTCTTGCTATTTTGTTTGAAACTTTATTGTGTGCTTGTGTGAGCTACTTTTGAGATACTTGTTGATCATGTGTTCGATCATATGATACCCTTAATGTTTGGTTGAATGATGCTATCTTTTATATCTCTTATATGATCATTCACTTGCTTGGTGATGAGTGCATGCTTTTAATCTCTATCATTTTGAGCGCTCCACCAAGATTTATGTGACATGGAAGAGTGACCCATGATCCTAATCGATTGTGCATTTGCATTCAAAAGCAAATTTTAAATAATGCACAAATTTAGGGGGAGCTCTTGCTTATCACATACTTCTCAAAGCGACGATATTTTTCAATCTTATTTATCATTTGTCGAAGCTTTGATATATATGTTGTCATCAATTACCAAAAAGGGGGAGATTGAAAGTGCAACTATCCCTGGGTGGTTTTGGTAATTCCTAACAACATATAGCTCATTGAGATAATACTATTCCAAGATGAATATTTTAGGAAAGCTCAATGGTTGGCATGGCATGGATTAGAAAGTGGACCCTTCAAAATGCTAAGGATAAAAGATTGGCTCAAGCTCAAAGCACAAGACTCTACATTTTCTATTTTAGTGATCCAAGATACATTGAGTATATAGGAAAAGCCAATACTATTAAGAAGGGATGAGGTGTTGCTTAATGAGGTGCTTGCTCAAAATGCTTAGTGATATGCTCCAAAACCCTCCACTACTTTCTCACTTCCACATATGTCCCACACCATATATTCAACTCGGCCCCACCGATTCTTTCTATCCGGCGCCACCGAGTTCAGTTAACATAGCCACTGCCAGAAACCCTAGTCTTTTCGGTCTCATCAATAGGGATCTCGGTCTCACCGAGATGGGATTGTAATCTCTCTATTTCCCTTCGTAACGTTTTAGTCAAACCGAGATGAGCGATCGGTCCCACCGAGATTGCAATGTAAACTCTCTGTTTCCCTTTTGTAACACTTCGGTCCAACCGAGATGAGCGAATCGGTCCCACCGAGTTTGCCTGACCAACTCTCTGTTAGTCCATTACCAAAATCAGTCTCACCGAGTTTTGTGTAATTGGTCTCACCGAGATTACGTTATGCCCTAACCCTAACGAAATCGGTCCCACCGAGTTGACATGTCGGTCCCACCGAGAATCCTAACGTTCACATTTTGAACTAAATCAGTCTGACCAAGTTTCATGATTCAGTCCCACCGAGTTTGGTGATTTGTGTGTAATAGTTAGATTTTGTGTGGAGGCTATAAATACCCCTCCACCCACTCTTCATTCGAGGAGAGAGCCATCAGAACATTCCTACACTTCCAATACATATTTTCTGAGAGAGAACCACCTACACTTGTGTTGAGGTCAAGATATTCCATTCCAACCACATAAATATTGATCTCTAGCCTTCCCCAAGTTGCTTTCCACTCAAATCTTCTTTCTACCAAATCCAATCGTACGAGAGAGAGTTGAGTGTTGGGGAGACTACCATTTGAAGCACAAGAGCAAGGAGTTCATCATCAACACACCATTTGTTACTTCTTGGAGAGTGGTGTCTCCTAGATTGGCTAGGTGTCATTTGGGAGCCTCCAACAAGATTGTGGAGTTGAACCAAGGAGTTTGTAAGGGAAAGGAGATCGCCTACTTCGTGAAGATCTACCCTAGTGAGGCAAGTCCTTCGTGGGTGATACGTCTCCAGCGTATCTATAATTTTTTATTCCTCCATGCTATATTATCTTCTATTTTGGACATTATTGGGCTTTATTATTCACTTCTATATTATTTTTGGGACTAACCTATTAACCGGAGGCCTAGCCCAGAATTGTTGTTTTTTGCCTATTTCAGAGTTTCGCAGAAAAAGAATATCAAACGGAGTCCAAACGGAATGAAACCTTCGGGAACATGTTTTTCGGAACAAACATGATCCAGGAGACTTGGACCGTAAGTCAAGCAACCCACAGGGAAGCCACGAGGTAGGGGGCGCGCCTACCACCCGCCTCCAGGTGCGCCCTCCACCCTCGTGGGCCCCATGTTCTTCCACCGACGTACTCCTTCCTCCTATATATACCTACGTACCCCCAAACGATCAGAAACGGAGCCAAAACCCTAATTCCACTGCCATAACTTTCTGTATCCACGAGATCCCATCTTGGGGCCTGTTCCAGAGCTCCTTCGGAGGGGGCATCGATCACGGAGGGCTTCTACATCAACACCATAGCCCTTCCGATGATGTGTGAGTAGTTTACCTCAGACCTTCGGGTCCATAGTTATTAGCTAGATGGATTCTTCTCTCTTTTTGGATCTCAATACAATGTTCTCCCCCTCTCTTGTGGAGATCTATTCGATGTAATCTTCTTTTGTGGTGTGTTTGTTGAGACCGATGAATTGTGGGTTTATGATCAAGTTTATCTATGAACAATATTTGAATCTTCTCTGAATTCTTTATGTATGGTTGGTTATCTTTGCAAGCCTCTTTGAATTATCAGTTTGGTTTGGCCTACTAGATTGATCTTTCTTGCAATGGGAGAAGTGCTTAGCATTGGGTTCAATCTTGTGGTGTCCTTTCCTAATGACAGTAGGGGTAGCAAGGCACGTATTGTATTGTTGCCATCCAGGATAACAAGATGTTTTTTTTATCATATTGCATGAATTTATCCCTCTACATAATGTCATCTTGCTTAAGGCGTTACTCTGTTCTTATGAACTTAATACTCTAGATGCATGTTGGATAGCGGTCGATGTGTGGAGTAATAGTAGTAGATGCAGGCAGGAGTCGGTCTACTTGTCTCGGACGTGATGCCTATATACATGATCATACCTAGATATTCTCATAACTATGCTCAATTCTGTCAATTGCTCAACAGTAATTTGTTCACCCACCGTAAAATACTTATGCTCTTGAGAGAAGCCACTAGTGAAACATATGGCCCCCGGGTCTATCTTCATCATATTAATCTTCCAACACTTAGTTATTTCCATTGCTTTTTACTTTGATTTTATTAACTTTGCATCTTTATCATAAAAATACCAAAAATATTATCTTATCATATCTATCAGATCTCACTCTCGTAAGTGACCGTGTAGGGATTGACAACCCCTTATCGCGTTGGTTGTGAGGATTTATTTGTTTTGTGTAGGTGTGAGGGACTCGCGCGTAGCCTCCTACTAGATTGATACCTTGGTTCTCAAAAACTGAGGGAAATACTTATGCTACTTTGCTGCATCACCCTTTTCTCTTCAAGGGAAAACCAACACAGTGCTCAAGAGGTAGCAAGAAGGATTTCTGGCGTTGTTGCTGGGGAGGTCTACGCAAAAGTCAACATACCAAGTACCCATCAGAATCCTTATCTCCCGCATTACATTATTTGCCATTTGTCTCTCGTTTTCCTCTCCCCCACTTCACCCTTGCCGTTTTATTCGCCCTCTCTCTCTCTCTCTCTCTCTCTCTCTCTCTCTCTCTATCCTCCCTCTCTTTCTCTATTTGCCTCTTTTTTTGCCTGTTCCTTGTTTGCTTGTGTGTTGGATTGCTTGCTTGTCATGATTGCTCAGATAACACTAAATTGTGTGACTTTACCAATACCAACAACAATGATTTTATTAGCACTCTGATTGCTCCTCTTACCGATGCTAAATCATGTGAAGTTAATGCTGCCTTGCTGAATCTTGTCATGAAAGACCCGTTTTCGGCATTCCTAGTGAAGATGTCGCTACCCATCTAAATAGCTTCGTTGATTTGTGTGATATGCAAAAGAAGAAAGATGTGGACAATGATATTGTTAAATTGAAGCTATTTCCTTTTTCGCTTAGAGATCGTGCTAAAGCTTGGTTTTCGTCTTTGCCTAAAAATAGTATTGATTCTTGGAATAAGTGCAAAGATGCTTTTATCTCTAAGTATTTTACTCCCGCTAAGATCATTTCTCTTAGAAACAATATTATGAATTTTAAGCAACTTGATCTTTAACATGTTGCACAAGCTTGGGAGAGGATGAAATTAATGATACGTAATTGCCCAACACATGGTTTGAATTTGTGGATGATTATACAATTTTTTTATGCTGGATTGAATTTTTCTTCTAGAAATCTTTTAGATTCGGCCGCGGGAGGCACTTTTATGGAAATCACTTTAGGAGAAGCTACTAAACTCCTAGATAATATTATGGTTAATTATTCTCAATGGCACACTGAAAGATCTACTAATAAAAAAGTGCATGTGATAGAAGAAATTAATGTTTTGAGTGGAAAGTTGGATGAACTTATGAAATTATTTGCTACTAAGAGTGTTTCTTATGATCCTAATGATATGCCTTTGTCTACTTTGATTGAGAATAATAATGAATCTATGGATGTGAATTTTGTTGGTAGGAATAATTTTGGTAACAATGTGTATAGAGGAAACTTTAATCCTAGGCCTTACCCTAGTAATTCCTGTAATAATTATGGTAATTCCTACAACAATTCTTATGGAAATTTTAATAAGATGCCCTCTGAATTTGAGACTAGTGTTAAGGAATTTATGAATTCACAAAAGAATTTCAATGCTTTGCTTGAAGAGAAATTGCTTAAAGTTGATGATTTGGCTAGGAACGTTGATAGAATTTCTCTTGATGTTGATTCTTTAAAACTTAGATCTATTCCTCCTAAGCATGATATCAATGAGTCTCTCAAAGCCATGACAATTTCCATTGATGAGTGCAAAGAAAGAACCACTAGGATGCGTGCTAAGAAAGATTCTTTTATAAGAGCGTGTTCTTCTAGTTTCCATGAAAATAAAGATGAAGATCTAAAAGTTATTGATGTGTCCCCTATTAAATATTTGTTTTGCAATATGAATCTTGATAATGATGAGACTGAATATGATCCACCTTTACCTAGAAGGCGTTCCAAAAATTCTGAGTTTTTAGATCTTGATGCTAAATTTGATAAAAGTGGGATTGAAGAGATCAAAACTCTAGATGTTAATGAACCTACTATTTTGGATTTCAAGGAATTTAATTATGATAGCTGCTCTTTGATAGATTGTATTTCCTTGTTCCAATCCGTGCTAAATTCTCCCCATGCTTATAGTCAAAATAAAGCTTTTACCAAACATATCGTTGATGCTTTGATGCAATCTTATGAAGAAAAACTTGAGTTGGAAGTTTCTATCCCTAGAAAGCTTTATGATGAGTGGGAACCAACTATTAAAATTAAAATTAAAGATCATGAATGCTATGCTTTGTGTTATTTGGGTGCTAGTGTTTCCACGATTCCAAAGACTTTGTGTGATTCGTTAGGTTTTCGTGATTTTGATGATTGTTCTTTAAACTTTCACCTTGCGGATTCCACTATTAAGAAACCTATGGGAAGAATTAATGATGTTCTTATTGTTGCAAATAGGAACTATGTGCCCGTAGATTTTATTGTTCTTGACATAGATTGCAATCCTTCATGTCCTATTATTCTTGGTAGACCTTTCCTTAGAACGATTGGTGCAATTATTGATATGAAGGAAGGGAATATTAGATTCCAATTTCCGTTAAGGAAAGGCATGGAACACTTCCCTAGAAAGAAAATTAAATTACCTTACGAATCTATTATGAGAGCCACTTATGGATTTCCTACCAAAGATGGCAATACCTCGATCTATCCTTACTTTTTATGCCTAGCTAGGGGCGTTAAATGATAGCGCTTGTTAGGAGGCAGCACAATTTTATTTTTATTCCTTGCTTTTTGCTCCTGTTTAGTAATAAATAATTTATCTAGCCTCTGTTTTGGTTGTGTTTTTTGTGTTTAATTAGTGCTTGTGCCAAGTAGAACTGTTAGGAAGACTTGCGGAAAGTCTTGTTAATCTTGCTGTAAAAAACAGAAACTTTAGCGCTCATGAGAACTGCTGCCATTTTTATTTGGAAAGTGATATTAAGTTAATTATTTTTTCAGATGATGCAATTTATTTTACAATTTTTGGGGTTCCAGATCTTGCGCTAGCTACAGATTACTACAGACTGTTCTGTTTTTGACAGATTCTGTTTTTCATGTGTTGTTTGCTTATTTTGATGAATCTATGGCTAGTAAAATAGTTTATAAACCATAGAGAAGTTGCAATACAGTAGTTTTAACACCAACATAAATAAATAATGAGTTAATTACAGTACCTTGAAGTGGTCCTTTGTTTTCTTTCGCTAACGGAGCTCACGAGATTTTCTACTTTAAGTTTTGTGTTGTGAAGTTTCCAAGTTTTGGGTAAGGATTTGATGGATTATGGAACAAGGAGTGGAAAGAGCCCAAGCTTTGGGATTCCCAAGGCACCCCCAAGATAATCTAAGGACACCAAAAAGCCAAAGCTTGGGGATGCCCCGGAAGGCATCCCCTCTTTCGTCTACTTCCATCAGTAACTTTACTTGGAGCTATATTTTTATTCACCACATGATATGTGTTTTGCTTGGAGCGTCTTGTATGATTTGAGTCTTTGCTTTTTAGTTTACCACAATCATCTTTGTTGTACACACCTTTTGATAGAGACACACATGATTCAAAAATTATTAGAATACTCTATGTGCTTCACTTATATCTTTTGAGTTATATAGTTTTGCTCTAGTACTTCACTTATATCTTTTAGAGCGTGGTGGTGGATTTGTTTTATAGAAACTATTGATCTCTCATGATTCACTTAGATTATTTTGAGAGTCTTAAATAGCATGGTAATTTGCTTAAATAACCCTAATATGCTAGGTACTCAAGATTAGTAAAAACTTTCTTATGAGTGTTTTGAATACTAAGAGAAGTTTGATGCTTCATGATTGTTTTGAGATATGGAGGTAGTGATATTAAAGTTGTTCTAGTTGAGTAGTTATGAATTTGAGAAATACTTGTGTTGAAGTTTGCAAGTCCCATAGCATGCACGTATGGTAAACGTTATGTAACAAATTTGATACATGAGGTGTTCTTTGATTGTCCTCCTTATGAGTGGCGGTCGGGGATGAGCGATGGTCTTTTCTTACCAATCTAACCCCCTAGGAGCATGCGCGTAGTGCTTGGTTTTTGATGACTTGTAGATTTTTGCAATAAGTATGTGAGTTCTTTATGACTAATGTTGAGTCCATGGATTATACACACTCTCACCTTTCCATCATTGCTGGCCTCTTCGGTATCGTGCATTGCCCTTTCTCACATTGAGAGTTGGTGCAGTAGGGGCAGTTTCACACAGTTTGGTTTGGCCTACTAGATTGATCTTTCTTGCAATGGGAGAAGTGCTTAGCATTGGGTTCAATCTTGTGGTGTCCTTTCCTAGTGATAGTAGGGGCAGCAAGGCACGTATTGTATTGTTGCCATCCAGGATAACAAGATGGTTTTTTTTATCATATTGCATGAATTTATCCCTCTACATCATGTCATCTTGCTTAAGGCGTTACTCTGTTCTTATGAACTTAATACTCTAGATGCATGCTGGATAGCGGTCGATGTGTGGAGTAATAGTAGTAGATGCAAACTTCGCCGGTGCATCCAAACCCCGTGATATGATACGCTCTTTCACACATAAACCTCCTTATATCTTCCTCAAAACAGCCACCATACCTACCTATTATGGCATTTCCATAGCCATTCCAAGATATATTGCCATGCAACTTTCCACCATCCCGTTCATCATGACATGTTCATCATTGTCATATTGTTTAGCATGATCATGTAGTTGACATAGTATTTCTGGCAAAGCCACCGTTCATAATTCTTTCATACATGTCACTCTTGGTTCATTGCATATCCCGGTACACCGCCGGAGGCATTCATATAGAGGCATACCTTGTTCTAGTATCGAGTTGTAATCATTGAGTTGTAAATAAATAGAAGTGTGATGATCATCATTTAATAGAGCATTGTCCCAATAAAAAAAGAGAAAGGCCAAAAAAATCAAGGCCCAAAAAAAGGGATGAAAAGGGACAATGCTACTATCCTTTTTTCCACACATGTGCTTCAAAGTAGCACCATGATCTTCATGATAGAGAGTCTCTTGTTTTGTCACTTTCATATACTAGTGGGAATTTTTCATTATAGAACTTGGCTTGTATATTCCAACAATGGGCCTCCTCAAGTGCCCTAGGTCTACATGGGCAAGAAAGTTGGATGCACACCCACTAGTTTCTGTTGTTGAGCTTTCATACATTTATAGCTCTAGTGCATCTGTTGCATGGAAATCCCTTCTCCTTGCATTAACACCAATCGATGGGCATCTCCATAGCTCATTGATTAGCCTCGTTGATGTGAGACTTTCTCCTTTTTTGTCTTCTCCACATAACCCCCATCATTATACTCTATTCCACCCATAGTGCTATATCCATGGCTCACACTCATGTATTGCGTGAAGGTTTAAAAAGTTTGAGATTACTAAAATATGAAACAATTGCTTGGCTTGTCATCGGGGTTGTGCATGATGAGAGCATTCTTGTGTGACGAAAATGGAGCATGACTAAACTATATGATTTTGTAGGGATGAACTTTCTTTGGCCATGTTATTTTGAGAAGACATAATTGCTTAGTTAGTATGCTTGAAGTATTATTATTTCTATGTCAATATTAAACTTTTATCTTGAATCTTTCAGATCTGAATATTCATGCCACAATTAAGAATAATTGCATTGAAATTATGCCTAGTAGCATTCCACATCAAAAATTCTGTTTTTATCATTTACCTACTCGAGGACGAGCAGGGATTAAGCTTGGGGATGCTTGATACGTCTCCAACGTATCTATAATTTTTGATTGCTCCATGCTATATTATCTTCTGTTTTGGACATTATTGGGCTTTATTATTCACTTTTATATTACTTTTGGGACTAACCTATTAACCGGAGGCCCAACCCAGAATTATTGTTTTTTGCCTATTTCAGAGTTTCGCAGAAAAAGAATATCAAACGGAGTCCAAACGGAATGAAACCTTCGGACGTGATTTTCGGAACGAACATGATCCAGGAGACTTGGACCCTACGTCAAGCAACCAACAGGGAAGCCACGAGGTAGGGGCGCGCCTA